>NW_023339763.1:4653539-4679520 GCF_004916995.1 Morone saxatilis | reverse complement strand
AGCTGGCCTTCTTAATCAATTATTGATATTATCAATTATGAGATATATAATACAAAAAACAGTCAAAATATGGATATTATTTGAATTCATCCAATATATTTCTAAAACTCATTATTACATTACTCAAGTACTGTAGCTACTTCAGTACAATTTTGAAGGACTTGTACTTTACTTAACTATTTCAGCTTTTTGGCCAAGTATGTAGGCCTATACTCTCAGTACACAGAAATATACAGCTAAAAACAAGGACAACGCTTGACAAATTTAGACATTACTACTACTACTACTATGTAGATATATAAATATTAAATCGTATAACAACAACATTGACATTTGTCAGCAAGAAGAAAATGGTGTAATGTTGAGTGCAAAGAGTACTGGAATAAATATGAAATCATTGGTTTCCTTTTATAGCCTATAGGTGGATATGACAGTGTTACGCATGTATACAATGTACAATGTACAATACATACTATGTGTAGATTTATATTTGACACTGATGATATGTGCACATAAAGAAAAAAGTGTGTAATTAAACTACAAAAGAACCTAAAAAACCTTTATAATTTCCATTTTCTGATACTTTATTAAGACTTAATGCTTCATTCCAGAGGGAACTATTGTGCTTTTTACTCCACTACATTTATTTGATAACTTAAATGAGATTTTGTGAGCCTACTTTAGAGATTCTATTAATAATGAAAAATATAAACAATAAATAAATGTCGATTATGTATTATTATAGGTTAAGATAGGGTAAAACTTTATTGATCCTGGGGGATAAATTCACAAGCAACCTGGCAGTTTATAAAGCAATTGAAATGAGCCATTTACCAGCTGCAACATTAAAGTGACACATTTATGCATTAATAGTTATAATCCAGTAATGTAATATATATTATGCTACTCTGAAAGGGGCCATTCTGCATAATGAGCACCTTTTTGATATTGTGATACTAATACTTTTGTACTTTTGGTCAAGTAAACGCTTGAATGCACAACTTTTACTTGTAACAGAGTATTTTTCTTCAATGTGATATTGCTATTTTTAAGTAAAAGATGCAGAACTTCTTCCAGCACTCTCACTTAGCATATAGCATATGACCTCAGCATCTTTTATTGATATACTGTTGGACATAACTATGCAGCCAAAATCTAGTAAGTAAGCAAGTAAGTAAGCTTTATTTATATAGCACACAGTCACAAAGAGCTTATATTTTCTATTATATTTTATAATATTCTTATTTTGTGATTCTTTATTGTACTTTTACACTAATGTATTTTTTGCACTACATCCCCTTATGCCTTTGTGTCTGATTTGAATTTCTCCTACGGGGGATCAATAACGGAACATCTTATCTTATCTTATCTTCAGAAACAACCAAATGTATAAACACACACACACACACACACATATACATGCATATATACATATAAATGTTTAAATTCATAAAC
The DNA here is from genome assembly GCF_004916995.1 of Morone saxatilis. Lineage (NCBI taxonomy): Eukaryota > Metazoa > Chordata > Actinopteri > Moronidae > Morone > Morone saxatilis. The sequence continues at coordinate 4,678,065 of NW_023339763.1, read as the reverse complement.
ACACATACATAGTCATATAAATACATAGGGAACACATAAATACAAACATATGGAAGATAAAACAGTGTTTTATTGTTGAATGTAGTGTAGTGTATGGGTTATTGTAGCTGCACCTGCGCCCAGCAACAGGTAACTACTCTGTGTCTGTCTCTTTAGCGGCTGTTTGTCTCCCCCTAGCGGCAGCCTCAGATTCAGCACCTTCCTCTACCTTTACGTCACCTGCTGTATTTTCTACAGGTAGCAGTAAATCTTCACTTCTGTTTACCCCTGACAGCAAATCACGACAATGGAAATGCACATGCAAACACTGTATTAAAAGGAGCAGGACGTTTACATTTAGTTTAAAGTGTCTAATTCACCTGCGTGCCCTAGGAAAAAGAGCCACCTGGAATAAATACGCGCACACACACACACACACTCATACACACGGGAAACCAAACTCTCAACGTTACATATTTGCACCTGTGTGCTCACTGTGTCAGAGCAACCAGGTGAAACTTTATTGCCAGCCTCTTCCACGGAACCCTCCCACTATTTGCATACAGAGGAGCAGAGCGCCGCCCTCCGCGCTCGGTTTCCATGTACTCCTCTAACCGGACTTCTCTCTAGTTTGTCCAGCTGAGGTGGAAGTTTAACTGGGACGGCTTACCTCTCCGCTCCGCCACCGCTGAACCCCCCCCACCCCCAATCAAAGGAAAACAACCCCGAGGAACACTGCGCGGTTTTATCCCGCAGACACTTATTCGCTTTGCGTAACTTCCAGCTTTCTTCTGTTGGATTTCTCTCTCTCTCTCTCTCTCTCTCTCTGTCGGTTTTGTGGGGGGTCTGAGCTGATCCTCCCCGATTCATCAAGATGTCTGTCCAGTCGAGCCAGAAAACGACAACGACCTACCGGACCTTGAAAGTTGCCTCTCCTGAGCCGATGGCCAGCACGGTGCTCTCGGGCGGGTCGATGATCTCGGGCCAGTCGGTGCTCTCCGGCGGGCCGGTGCTCTCCTCCGGCTCGGTGCTCTCCTCCGGCTCGGTGTCCTCGACCGGGTCGGTGTCCCCGATGAACGGCTATGAGACGGTGCGCTACCTGGTCCCGGTGCAGCAGCAGTCCTACATGCCGGTGCAGCAGCAGTCCTACATCCCCGTGCAGCAGGCCGTGCAACAGCAGTCCTACGTCTTCATGCAGCAGCCTATGATGCAGCAGATGGTGTCCCCGATGTACCTGCAGAGTATGCCACACCTGAGCGTCAGCAGCCAGGAGTCCGACCTGCTGTACCAACAGCAGAGCACGGTGGAGGTGAGACCTATGTTCTTCTCCTCATGAAAAGGCTTGTTAAAACCATTATTATTATTGTTATTATTATAAGGGAGACTGGAACAAAACTTTTTTGGGACCCCAAGCAGAATGTGACCCACCCTGAACATGATAACTTATATTTTTTGTTCAATGCAAGATTTTAATAACCTAAAGTTATCACAGTTTTATGGTATTATTTCTTCAAATTTACTGAATTCACTGAAAAACACATTTAAAACCATGATGATATTGTGGTCTGTACCAAACAAACATGTTTTCTTACATGTGGAGAACTTACAGGCCAGGTCATCCTGCAGAACTACAGTACTTCATTGTAATGCTGTTCTGTTACACACTTTTTAACACCTTTATCAGAAAATATTTCACTTGGCCATATTGCGATATCAATAATATTTTGATTTAATTATGCAGTCCTAGTCCAGACTTGATGGTCTTTGCCCAGATTTCATGAGTGTCTCTTAAGTGTCTGTCTCAAACTGTGTCTGGGCTGTTTAACGCCTCAGATCGTTCAGAAGTTTGTCAGTCTCAATAAGTTTCAGTTGGCAGAGCAGGATAAGTGGTCGACTGCGTGGTGTGAACAGAATGAGCAAGTTTGCTGCTGCCAGAAGCAGAAGCATTCCCAGTGTAAGCATGTTTCCCGCTCAGTGATGAGTTCTTAATTCTGACACAGTGCTTTGAACTTTCACAGCCTGTGATTAGAGAGAGATGGATGAATGTGACAGACAGTTTTTGGCACTGTGGAAGACTTTCCATGTGCCACTTGTGGTGAAGAGCAGACATTGTTATTACATAAAGGAGAAAATGCAATTCAGTATGACACACTGTGTTACAGGACATATTACACCTGAGAATTGGGCCATACAGTTTCTATCTTATCAATCCAATTGGTTGTTTGTCAGTTACACTTGTATGTAATGTTTTGATATTGGTACTGAAACTCGAGTGCCGTATTGGTGTGGACATCAAACATTTAATTGTCATTAATTGTGTTTTAAAGTGTCTTTTTAAGATTTGGCTACCACTTCGCTCCTTGACAGAATGAGCTCTAGTGAACATCAACTTCCAACACCATTTAATGAAACCCATGCCACATGTCACTGCCAAGATACAATGTGGCATTGTTAAAGATAAATGTGCTGCAGGCCTTTAGAGTTTGCCACCTGTTACCGTGCTCGCTCGCAGCTCTGGTTTATCTACCTCTTCCTCCTTATTGATTACTTTTTAAGCGTCAGTCTAGTCCTGCCAGCAAACTCCTTCCATTCTGCGGTTTCAGTCATTGCACTCTGAGCTAAACTCTCATGGTGTGTTTGATAGGGAAGCGGTGCCACACCCAGTATGACTCTGCTGACAGGGCACACCCTTACATTTGAAGACAAACATTCTTGAACCTAGTTTGGATCACCTCTGCTGAATTCGATTGCACTAATTAGCGGTTAAATGGCAGGGTTCTCCCTCTTCTGAGAGACACAAAATTACCTTGATTTATTAATTCGGTAACTTATATTTCACTGTTGAAAATGATGCCATGATTTGCGAGAATACTGCACTCTGATTGGCTGGAGGGTATCCATATACAGTACAGTATATACCAGTGAAATCTGTTATTGCAGCCTGTAAATGTAAATCAAGAGAGAGTTGCTTTAATGTTGCTTCGCTCAGTGTTTTGACTTCTATTTAACATCAGTTGGCTTAGTAGTGCTGGAAACATTAACTGGTCATCCAAGACAAGTATGAGTCAGCTTTTGAGCCTAGCAGAGAAAGTCATGCAAGAAAAGTCCAAGTCAAGTCTCTAGTCTTTAAACCCCCATTGGAGTCAGTTAGGTGTCTATATGCACATTGCAGGTAAATGTATTTTTTTGTTCTGAGATTTTACCAGGTCAAAACATCAACATCAAAACAAAAAAAGTCAAGTGATGTTTCAAGTCCTGATTTCTGAGTTCAGTTCAGGTGTCAAGTCGACAGACGTGGCAACAAAACAGTTATGTCAGATTATTAACACAATTCAGAGTTCAGTCTGCATTTTTCTCATTTCACAAATTTGTCAGTCAGTCAGTTGGAGTCCATGTTTGACATCATTGTGTCACAGTTGACTTAAACTCATCAGCGTCTTACGTAATGCACTTCTTTATAGGACTCTTTACGGTGCCTCCACCCAGCTGATACAGAAGTGAAACATGTTTTAACAGCTATTTTTGTTTTAACATTGTCCTCACTTTGCTATCAATAACCACAATTCTCCCTCCATCCACCATGATACACTACAGGTCTGAAACAGGAGGGATCACATGGTCAGCGTTTTAAATGGGTTTGTTTTCGCCAACTGCTTGATGGGCCAACAGTCACAGTACAAGAAACAGACAGTTTACTTATTATGCACTTTCTGAGTTGCCTTATATTTCCCCTTGAGAGACAACTTAATTATTTTAAATTGAATTGAAAGTGCATACAGTTTCAATCCATTCATTTTACTAATAAATACTTAAAGGTTTGGCTGTTTCAAGGCTGAATCAAGATATACCTGACCTGCTTTAATATTTAATGTGAGTCAAAAGCAAACATTTTAATTGGTAACATGGTTTTAGAACAGCTCAAGGATCAAGATGATGTCATGCATTGTATTTAGTGGTCCGATGACAGAAGTTTTTTATTTTCTGTTCAAGTCTGACAATCTCTTCTTCCTCTCTCCCTCTTTCAGAGCATCAGCGGGCAGTCTTCAGTGTTTAGCCAGTCGTGCAGTCCTATCAAGAGCCCTGAGCCAAGTGCTGAGGAGGAGGCAAGCACGCACACACACACAAACACATGCACACGCACACAATATAAAAGCCTTCTTATTGGTGAAACCCTCAGTAAAGCAGAAGTCTGGCAACCACACAAGCATTTGCTTTAATTAGTGTAAACCTACTGGGGCAAAGTTAGTTCAGTTTAGTTTCGATTCATCTCATTCACTCACTTTGTGTTATTTTTGTGATAAAACACAGATGAAAACATAGAATTAACAGATAAAACAAATTAAGTTGATGAGCCTAAAAAAAAGCAAACATTTGACTGACTTCAGTTGAGTCACAGACATGGTCAATGCCCTTGGCAAGCACAACATACCTACTGGCAAATGAGCCTGTAACGTGTGGCAACAAGTCATTCCACTCTTTAAAAAAAAATCACTTAGATTGAATGAACTATGAGTGAGCTGTAAGAGAAGTGTTGCAAGTGTCGACCCATGGCTACTCTAAAGTAAAGATGGCTATGAATCTGACCAGACAACTTTTGATAGTGACTGCTTTTGATGCTTGGTGCTGTATACAACTCCAATACCTGGCCCTGGTTACACACTCGGTGGCTGTATAATCCATTAAATACAACAGCTTTTCCATAAATACCTTTATACACAAATACCTACCTACCTTTGCAAGGTTTATTTTCAGTTTTCGGAAATATGTTAATTTGATTGGTTAACGATGGTGTTGCACTGGACAGGATTATACTGAGATGTGTTTTGTCATCCCTATAGATACACAAGGGGGACAATATATTTAGAAATGCCCCTGAATATGATGCAGTCTGCTATCTGTCTATGACCTTAGTGCTAAAACATATATTTAAATTACCACCTGACACACATGACAGTGTCCAAGAAATGATTATAAAAGTAGACTTTATGACAGAACATGTGGAACCCAACGTTTCGATGTCTTTTGACCTGAAAATCAACAAACTCGCACTTGTCTGAGTTCTCCGTTTTGGTCAAATTAAAGCCTGCATTGTGGTTTGCGCCCTTGTGCCAACTGTCCAAGTGAGTCACGGTTTGAAGTACAAACTTGTGGCAAAAGATATGTCTTCTAAATGGGAAAGAAAAAAATGCAGAGGGGGGTGTGGAGTCCATCTGTAGGTTCTGTGCTGACACACCCATCAGCATGAAACCTCGACATGGGAACATGTCGGTGTGTGAAAGAACAGTAGCATAACAAACGTCTTCTATAAAAAAAACCTTCTCAATTCAACCTGGGATATTAACCCACACGCATGCTCTCTCTGCATGCAGATACACCCTGCCTCCACATTCACAGTTACAACAAGCATGTGTTCATAATCCCAGGACCTTCAACTGTCGCAACACTGACAAACCATTTAAGGTGGGTGTTAAAATGGGGTGTGTCCGGCAACTTCCCAGAGGCCTCTGCTGTGGGTGGGTACATTCCTTTGATTTGAACCTGCAGCGTCATGTATATGGCTGTTGTCAAAACAGGGAGGTTCTCTGATTTATAGTGACGTCTTGGCATAACCTGAGAAAGTCCTAACTGAATTTGCATATACAATCATAGTAACTGTTTTATTAATTGGTTTGAGTGACAGTCAGTCGGCAGTTGTCGTACGTGAGAAAAACTTTGAAACACCTTCCACCTTCCTCCCAAATTAGTTAGTTATAATAATTATTTAATTCATTCATTTAGTCTCTTTGATCACTTTGGTTTAATTTAGTCTATAAAATATTAAAATAAATAGTGAAAAATGTCCATCACAATCAACCAGAGTCCAAGGTGACGTCGTCATAATGATTTTTTGCCAAACCAACCAGATCCTAAAAATATTTAGCAGGTACAAAACAGAGAAAAGCAGCAATATGTGACATTTGAGACGCTGGAACCAGCTAATGTTTTTCATTGTTTTCTTTATTAATGACTTAAATGGTCAGTTCATTCTGTGCTGAATGAAGTAATTACTCAGCTAACAATTTTAAGAGTCTGTCCTTTTGTCTTTTTGCCCTCTTTTGAATACTTGAGCTTTTTGAGTCTTGACTGGTTGCATCGTTCAAGTCTGGTCAGGTTTGTTCAGCTCATTTCTGTATTGTCCTAAAACAGGAAAATGTTTTTGCAGTGAGGCTGAAACTGAAAAAAAACCTGACAGTGTAAAACAAACTGTCACTGAAAAAAGACAAAAACGAAAAGATTGTCATTGACAAACCCAAAATATCACCATCCATAGAATCATATAGAATCATAACCATCAGAATACAAAACAATATAAGTACCAATACAACAACCACACAAGGCCAAATTAAAAACACAATAAAACAATAAGATAAAAACAAGATACGACATAGACAAACTCGGTACAAAAGTCCATAATAAAACTGCAACAGGTGGATTTATGTAATGGAAATTTCAACCTGTCGCACCTAATTTTTGGAAAATGTATTATCTCTGACTAGACTCTCTGGCTTCTGTATATGTGGTTGTTGGCTGAAAGTTGTGTGAGCCACTTCATTAATGTAAGTGAAGCCTTATCTTGTCATAAAGCTGCGGTTATACAGTATTTATTAAGAACTTTTAGAAGTAAGTTTAGTAAGTTTTCTGCATCTGCTGATGCTTAAAACCTTAGAGTGTGTGCTGCAGTTACCTCTGCCTCTAATTAGCTTTCTCTCCAGCTCACTCAGTGTCTTCAGAGAATAATTTTGGCTGCCAGGCTTCAGTCAGTAATCTGTTAGTCTGCTTTTCTCAACAAGATGATTTTATTATCTTAAGGGACCAAGCTAGATGAAACTTGTTGTCAGGGATAAACAATGACCACACCCATCTGTGTTTTTCTGGAAGAAGGGTGTTTCTCAGCCTTAATGAATCTTTGGGGTTTTTTATGTTTCAATTAATTCAAAAACATCAGAAGCTATTATGAGTGTCAGTGTGTCTGTAGTACAATAGGACACATTTTATATCCTTCAAAACTTTGGCTTAGTGAATTGCATTTTAAAGTTTCTAGTCTCACAGAATCCGTTTGTAATAAAAACAAACCCACTGGTGAAACGGGAGGAGCTGAAGTGCTTAAGGTGTATGTGTGTGTGTGTGTGTGTGTGTGTGTGTGTGTGTATGTGCGTGCCTGTATGTGTGTGCGTGGGATGCAAATGGGTTAAAAAAAGTTCATGGCTGCAGTGTGCAGTGAAGGCTGATGTTTGATGACTGACAGACAATTGCCCAGCGAGAGGGGGAAAAAAACCTCTGATTGTTCCTCTGCAGATTGAGGACAACACACACACAAAAAAAAAAACCAACACAAACTCACACAAGCTAAATGATACTCTGATTTAACTTAGACTCACATACAGATGCAATTGACTTACAGTTTATCTTTATTCAACTTAGGTTATAGTCACAGTGCTCTACAAGGTTGTCAGGGTACAAGGAAATAAAAGGAGTGAGAATATGAGTATATATATTCATGAGAAAATGCAAGTGCTTTTAAAGTGTACGTACTGTGGACATCAGGAGCAAGAGAAAGAATTCATGTTATGTAACACACCCTGTGGCAACCACATGTAGGTTTAGGGAGCTGCCTAATGACTGTATGAAGGGGTGAGCTAGTATACAAAGAACCATAACTGTAAATTGTTATTTTACTTTTATGAAATGCAAATCACATAAATGGTATCTGTCTTAAGTGTAAGCTGCCCAGTGAGGTGTCACAGGACTAATATTTATGATCTTTGAAAAAACTGAGATACACGGAGAAATAAAGATTTTATTGTTAAAGTACAGTTAAACTAGTTTAGTCTTTTGGTATCACAACGATGTGTCAGCACTGTCAAGTTTGTTGTAGTTGGAATCAAGTCCCTTTTCATGGTCTTTAGACAACAGTGACAAAACCAACATAACACGATTGATTGATTAACAATGAGGTGCAGTGATCACTGTCTGAGTGGAAGGTGTGGTAAACTAACAAAATCAAAAACCGCCTTTGAGTAACCGATTTTTCTCAAGCTACAACTCTGTACTAGTTCTGTAGTTCTGAATTGTACCAAAAGCCTAAAGATATAAAGACCATGCATTTTCTTGAGTCACTTGATCAAATAAATAAAAAAGACTGGATTGACCGCATTTGTTCCCAGCCTAAATCTCTAAAAAAAAACCTGCATGAACGTGGCGACAAGAGGCAAAAAGTTGGAAATGTCGCTAGGTTTTTACCCTAGTCAGCAAGAACCATACATCTCACAAGGGCTGTCTCTCTAAAAGTTATAAGGTGACACGTTGTCATGAGTTAGTCAGTCTGCTTCCTAATATGGAAACCTGAAGCCAAGCCTTCAGCTATAACTAAGGGTTCAGTCTGTACGGCAACGGAGCACAGCTGTATATGTTAGAATACGAATCCACCTGACAGAGATGACTTATTGATTATTCCATTGGAGTGCAGTAAAATATGAGTTTCCACATTGTAAAAGAATGAATACTCCTGCAAAAGTAGTGAGGCTCAGCTTTTGGTTTGTCACTTTCATTAGGCAATAAACAAACAACACAACTGTTTCTTCAGTCTGTTTTTTCATTTGCATTTACACATACAAGCCAACAAAACCTTTTGTATTTAATTTGTCTGTGGGCTGTTTTCTTGGTTTGGGATCAGCCCTTGAAATCCAATGGGAAATGTTAATGCTCCAGTTTAGAGAAGTTTCAACATGACAGTGCCCCATGTGTATATGTATATGTATATATATATATGTATATGTATATGTATATATATATGAAAATGGTTTACCCAGTTTGTCTGGCCTGCACAAAGACCTGAAAGCCTTTCGCTGTCTGCATACTTTTGTCCATGTAGTGTGTCTTTGACCTGCACTGCAACCCAGAGTAATACAGTGACACACACTGATTTAATTGTGTGTATATGCATCCAGTAAATACCTAACATTTATTTGTAAGCCAGCAGGTATACATCTCTGTATCACAGCGTGTAAACAATCAACTTCCAGTTAGTACTCTTAACAAAAATACTCTAGTGAGAGAAGAGCTGGAGGAGCTGAGTGAAAGGTTGAGGTGAGTGTGGTTAAGCAGGATGCCTGTTGACTGACATGTTTGCTACTGTGAGGATGAAATCTGTCATCTTTAGTTCTGAGACACAGCCAGAACGATTTAGGATTGTTTGAACCCAGATTAAGCAGATTCAGGAATTATGGGAGAGTGACAAACTGTAACTGACAGATGAACTTAAGCAACGTTCCTTTGAGAACAGTTTCTGGTCTCTGCTCAGCTGCTTCTTACGAGGCTTTTCTCACCACAGTAGGGTATGTAAAGTATTCACATTTAATTAAAGGACAGTGAAGGAGGGCGTCACATTGTGGTGAGGCATGGACGCCAAACAGTGCGTCATTATTTAATGTTTTCCATGAGGAAATGTCTCAGTATCTGTTAAATATGATTCTGCAGCTATAATTAAACGAGGATTCGCTTTGTATGGAGCATAAAATGTTCTCGATTGCATCTGTTGGAGGTTGAGTTGCAGCTTTTAGGATTCACTGTGATTCATTGTGGGAGGAAAAACTGCCCCACCAGTACTTCAAAGCTTCCCAATCTACCTTTTTACTATGTCTACAAAATCGCCCTCATATATAAGTTTGCGACTGTGTTTTCCTCACAATAATTGTAAAAGTTGCCCATGTAGAATCCTCTCTACATGTACGCACACACACTAGTGACTGAGCTCACTGACTTGTTTTCATTCAGAATCACACAGCACAAAGTCATCTGTATATTTTTATCTTATCACATTTGGATTGTATCTGTTCATCTGTCTGCTGCTGATAAACAGCCTGAGTGCAATCACTCTGTATCTGTACATGGTTGTAAATAGTTGGTTTCCTTGGTAAAATGGAGATATCTTTTAATTTGTTTTGTCTCCACATGGTGGATTACTAATATAGTGGTTGTTGGTTGTGGAAGTTTAGCCTGCTAAGCAAACGAGTTGCACTTTTGACTTCGGTTCATTGTTCAGTCTGACATTATCGTTTGCACTAACCAAACTGCAGCGTGTGACTTTTCCCTCTCGTCAGTGTATTCTTCAGTTGGCACAGAAGCTGTGATAGCTGTTGCAAAGAGTTTTTGTTTATCAAAAACAGTCAAGCTGAACAAAAGATTTGTTAAAACAAACTATGGTTCTGCTTCTCTGTGTCACCAGGGAGAAAAGCTGGAGAAAAGCAGGTAGTTGTAAATTGATGTTAATAAAAATAAAGTGGGGTTATTAACCTCAGGTAACATTTCTGCATCATGCAAAGAAAGCTTGAAGGAATAGTCTGACATTTAGGGGAACTCAATCTGTGTGTATAGCAACTTTACATGATCTGATCTCAACCTGCAGCCACATCTGATGCACAATTGATGTTTTTTCAGTGGTGAAATTTGTTGCTATGGTGACTTCTGGATCACATCCAGCTGTGATCATGACTGTCAGAACGGCTTCGCTTGGCATTACATCACCCTAAAACAAAACCACTCGATGACGGTTTCGGCTTCAGAAATATGAAACCTAATTTTGGAAAATACTGACATAGGTTGACATATTCCTACTTCACTGACAGAAACCCCAAAATGCCGCGATAAGAAGGAGATGTTGTAGCAGTGTACACAAACAAAGACACACAGACTGTCACACAAAGAGCCTGTGTGGTAAAATGACTCTTCTCTCTCCAATAACAACCTCTAGTGTTACTCTGTCACACAGAGTCCCGAGAGCCCGGCTCACACACTGACCTATATCAACACACAATCTCTCTCTCACACACACACACCCCAGAGGGCCCGACATGGTGGTGAGGTGATGGTGTATTGTATTTTAATATTGGGTTTCTGCTCTTTCGGACGTTCCTTTCAATCCTCCACAAGTAAAACTAGACATGAGTGAACAGGAAGGAGCTGCTTTTTGAGCTTATTTGATCAAATTAACCTTAGAATCACCAGATTTCATCACATTTACAGGAGGTTTGACCTCCAGGCAGGGAGAAGCAAATTAAACTTATCTCGACGTCTCAGTGTAGTTCCCCACTGTGATGATGTCAGTCGGAAGAAGTAGGCTTATTTATGGGAGAGACTGGAGTATGAGTGAAAACACCATATAAACAACCTTATGCTGTGGAAAGACTTATAGGGCTGCCACTAATGGTTATTGTCATTATGAAGGATCCATCTATTGATTTTTTTGTTTGTCATACATTATTTAGGCTTTAAAATTTCAAAACAATAGTGGGAAATGTTCATCACAGGTTTCCAGAGTCAGGTGACAACTTGAAAATTTTTTTGTCCGACCAACAGTTCACGTTCTGAAAGTATTATGTTTACAATGATATAAAACAAGAAAAGTCTTCATAAATGATTTAAACTAATCAATTATCAGTACAGTTGTCTATTAAACACATATTTGTAGAGAAAACAAGTACATTTTTAAAAGGAAAAAAAGGTTTTTAGGACTCAATTTGCAAGTTATTTGATAAGATTGAACTGTTTTGATAAATGGCCCCACTGTTCTCCCTGCGCTCTTTCACTTTTCTAGGTCAGCCTCCTTTACAAGCACAAACACACACACTCCTCTGCTGCAACTTTAACCCACTAACCCATCATCATAAGGTTGTTATCTTCTCACACATTCTACACAGCAGCATGAGCTCAGGTCTGCAGTGGATCCCTGGAATTTAGCGTCTGCAGGACAACTGCATATTAAACTGAGTCAGAGTTGACCTGAGGTATTTTGTGATCCGTGAAAATGAACAGGCACCTCCACAAACAACCCAAAGAAAACAAAAACTTCTGTGTCTTTTTAAGTCTGGGGGACATCATTTCACAGGATTTTGTTGGATTGTAAACTTTTTTTTCTGATAAAATGTAGCAGAAACAGTAACTCCTAGTTTTTCCTTATTGGTGATTGTTTGTCCATCCAAAACTTTCCAGAGCAAGACATCTGTAACTGTAGATTGGAATTTTATGTTGATATGACTCCCAGAGGACAAATCCTAATTATTTTGGGGCTTTCCTCTAGCACTATCATCCAGTTATCACTATTGACCTAAACTTTGGTTGGAGAAAATGTTAAGTCAAACACCAGTAACTGCAAAATCAGCATGAAAGGTTTCAAAGCACATTCCTTCCTTCCCAGAGGGTGTACTCTTCTATTTTTGATACGCCTTGTGCTGTCTTCTAGGGCCACCTTCTGTCAACATTACACACACATTTCTATTGGTTGTTGCCTCAAAATTGTTGTTGTTGTTGTTCATGGGGAGTTTATATTGCAAAAATTTAAATTAGAATAACAGAAATAAGTTATCAGGTTTTAAGTGTTTCTCAGTTGAATTAACTATATAATAATTAATACTGATATTGCACTATAGAGTTACATAATATGATAGAAGATTTTTTCCATATTTCCAACCCCTATTATTTAGCTTCTTTACTTGCTTCCAGGTTAGAAACATGCTTCTGTGTTGGAAGGAAAGGCTGGCCATCCATGTACATAGTTCTCATTAGATAACTGACAAATATTCAGCCATTTTTTGTGTATTTACCAATTATGTAAAAGACCTTGTTACTTGAACACTTCGTTAACTGGTGAAGTTGAAGTCTCAACTCTCCCTTTCTCTGTCAGGAATGACAGGCATGTTACTGTGGCAGCCACAGCCTTGTAGCACTGAGACACACCCACTTCCATGTGATCACAGACATCACATACATACCGTCCTTGTCCATACTGTTGCACCCTTAAATCCTCTGTTTGTATTTAATGTGCGACACCATAAATAATGGCCCTGAAAGCGCCTTCGGTCTTGCCGTGACCTTTGAGCTCTGCTGGATCATAAACCATTCTCTCCATGTTTCACACGGCAGTCAGACAGGGTTTGACTTTACTACCTTGCCCTGTCAGATACCAGAGGTATGTGTCATTTGAGTGCCTTGCTTCAGTGCTAAATTAAGTGCAAATACTGGGAGATCTGGATCTCTTGATTAATGTAACTCCACAGGTGTGTAATTTATACTGTATGAAATACACTTTTAGTCCATTTCTTGTTTTTATGCCGTTTCAGTGGCTCATACACTGCAACATGGCCCATATGTTTAAATCACATTTATTATGAGAATATTCAGCATTACAGGGTATAAATGTTTGAACTTTATGAAAATTAAAGATAGCATTGAGATACGTTCGTCTCTTGAGGGATGTTGTTTGTGGCAAGCCCACAATTTTTACTGAATTTGGGTCCCCGCATGATGTCTGTGTTTAGTTGTGTCTGACCCAGTTTGATTGAGGTATTGGAAGAGTGAAAACACAGTTTTTCCTCAAGGAACAAAGTCCAAAACAACTTGTTTTACCTATTTGTCCTGGCGTTTGTCCTGAACAACATGACAGGTTTTCGGCAGACATCAAATTCCTAACAGCCTCTGTTACTGTCAGTTCCTGCTGTACGGCACAGTTCACAATAACTGAGCTTGTTGGAGTTCAGTGAAATCTAACCTGTGATCTTTCAGGCCTTTCAGCCTCCTCACTACCCTTGTTGTTCTTCCTGTCTGTGGTATTTCCTTCACTTTTTAAAAATGAAAACGATACTAAAACTCAATTCCTGTGCCAGTGTTTCCTGATAGTCGTGACATTATTTTTTTTCATCATTCTCCTATTGGTTCTGCTGCGTGGGTGGTGGCTACAGGAAGTGCAAAAGGCCATGGTACTCAAAAACGGTTCAAAACAACTTAAATGGGGAACTTTGGCATCTGAACTGTTTCTTTTTCTGATCAAAACTACAGATACAACACTAATGTTATAAAGCTGGTATATGGAGCTTATAATGTTCCGTTTTTGCTGACACTGTCAGAGAGGGGTTGACTCAACTCTCTGGTCACTTTTGAGGTTTGTAGTTTGTGGAGGTGTTGCACTTGATTGCATCACGTTAAGAGTAAGGCTGCACCTACCGATTACGTAATAAAGTATTGATAGTAATGATAGTGCTAATACTGTAAGGATTTCCTAGAGGAAACAGGTGACATCTTCAAGTTCCGAAGAGAAAAGATATTCAGTTTACAGTGATACAGAACTGAGATGCACATTGGTGAAGCTGGAACCACAAACAAGCTGGTATTTTTGTTTGTTAAATTAAACTGTAACTGTTTTTTAGAGTTGTTTTTGATATTCTGCCCCCCTGTGGTATGCTACTGTGTATAGACAAAATATAAAAACCTCAATATGGTAATATGGTAATACATTACATCACCGTCACTGACTACAGTATCAAAAAATGACCACAGAGTGGAATGAACAGAAGCTGAACATGATATTGACATGCTGCAGGGCTCTTTGTGGTTCTTGGTGGTTCTCTAATGGCACAATAGTGTAAACTTCACCTGCTGGGAAATTCTGGCTCCCAATATTCCCTTGGGTTAATGTGGAATCTGGCTAGACCACTGTGCACAGCCACAGCTTGTTTGTTATATAAGAATGCATCACATCAGATAAAATGTACTTGACATTTCTTAAGTATGCCATGCTAGTGCCATGGAAATCCTTGTCTCACTTTGTATCTCTTGTCCAAGATAAACCTAAAAATTTGTTTGGATGACTTGTTCTATTCAGGATGATAATACCCCTGCACAAACTTCCTTGATACACTGTATATATAGTTTTTTACGTAATGTGTAAGTTAAACTGTAAATGATTTAATTTTCAGATTTATGTCCGAAGTTATACACAAAATGGCAGCCATTTTACATGCAGTAAGAAAAAGATTATACTCGCAAACTAGTTTCGTAGAGAAACTTCATATTAAATATTAGAATATAACAATACTACTGTTACTTTCTACATAAAATAAATAATTTTGGCATGAAAACCTGCATCATAAATCATAAATACATGTTTGGAATAATATAAAGCAGATTCTTAGTGGGACACAGAATCTCTGCTACTCGACTTGACATAATCATTAAATCATTAAATCATAGACTCAAAGCAATGATTAGAAAGCCATTATTATATTCATAACTAGTCCAGCAACACTAATGATTGCTAGCATTTGGTGGGATAGTAGGGAGGGTGTCGTACAGGCCCGAGGCATCGTTGTAGTCGCACACCCTAAAGAGCTGCACCTTTTGGATACAGTTTACTCCTTAAGACGTGAGCGTTAAATGAGGCCAAAAATGTGGTTTAACAAGCACAGGGCAAGCAACTTGTCTTCCACAAAAAAACAAACTGCCAAACTTCATTCATTACTCTGTATCAGATTTTAGCGCTATCCCTCTGGTGATAAGCTGAAGATGAGGTCATCTTGTTGCTATAACGTGGTACTCAAGGTCTGGTGGGAGTATCTGACAAGAAGTTATGTTTAAAGTGTTTTTTAACGACTATTTCTTTCATCGTAGGAACTAAAAATAGAAGAAAAGAATCTGAAACAAGACTAAGATGAACATAAGTAACATAAGTTTGTCCTGTGTCGGTATACAAAGAGTGCGACAGGCAGGTGTATGCAAAGAGTAAAAGTGTTTTCTGTGTGAAGAGTACACATAGCGGGCAGCTCAGTGTCAGATAACAGGTTATGCAACAACTGTTTGACTCGACTCTGTTGTTACATGTAGATAAAAGGAGGTGATGGGTGTGTTTGGTTTACAACACGTGTATGCGCAGCATGGACTGCGGCGGATTGCGTTAAACTATATGACATGACATATAATATAATATAATGCTACACCTTACAATGATATTTTTATTATTATCTATTTTTTATTTTTAGACAATAGTGCACGTTCAACTTTGTAGCCATATCAGTAATTTTACATGTTTTGTTTATGATGTCTACTTTATTGTAGACCATTATCTTTTAGGTTTCAAAAAGTCTAACCTCTCATTAATATATCTACAGTATAAAAATGATGATGTAAAACCTGCTTATAAAGAAATATGCATTCAGTGCAACAAAAATAAAGAGATTTGCATCATAGCATGCTGCATGTTAAATCATTCTGCCAATGATGGTTACTGTAATAGATAATCTAAATAGAATGCAAACAAATTTTAAAATAGTAGTAAAATGATTGGAAAATAATAACAAAGATAATAATTTAGTAGTATTAAATAATATGTATATTTAGATGCACTAAAAGGAAAGGCAAGTTTATTTTTGTTGAGCATTTAGTCAGGTCAAAGTCAGTTTAAAGTGCTCTACATAAAACATAAAAGGCATCAAGACAAAATGTAAAAGAAACACAAGGCAATATAAAAAAAACATTTAAATACAATTTTAGAGAATAAAAACAAGGTTAAACAGGAGAGTAAAAGTTACAGTACGGTGTAAGATATTAACCAAAATCCTCAATTTTGATTAAATAAAAAGCAGCGGAACACAGAAAAGTCTTCAGCAGCCTCTACTCCTGTTTTGTTTTTAAAAAAAAACACATGTTGTTCTTTAAAGCTGAATCACAACTGTGAAGTATCATTATTAAGGATGTCTGTAATTATTTTTTCACAATAAGCATGAAACAGGATGTTAGGGAGCTAAGCAACTACATTTCTTGATTGTAGAAAATTATATGTAATTGTTTTTTTCTGTGCAGGTGCCAGTCAGTCTGCTACATGTTGGCAGCTGTTTTGCAGGATGCTGTGGAGGGGATTTACTCGTTGCACCAAATTTAATTTCTTCAGAGAATCATACTAATGAGTAAAACATCACATATTTACATCTGAATGACATTTTGTATTATATGTCATCTGTAAATCTGTGAGTGAATAGTGCATAGATCAGTGGGTGGAATTTGGACTTTAATTTATATTTAACACTGGAAACAATAACACCTGTTGTCTCTGTCGTGTTCTTCCAGGAGGAAGAGGAGGAGGAGGAAGAAGAGGAGGAGGAGGAGGTAGTGGAGGTGGAAGAGGTGGAGATTGTCAACATCATACAGCAGAAGCCGCCGCCGGTGATAGAGAAGATCTCCAGGACGGAGGTGAAGACCGAGCTGAGGGAAGTGCCCCAGCCCACGAGGCTGGACACGCGCTACTTCGGCGAGCTGCTGGCCGACGTTTACAGGAAGAACTGTGACATCCACTCCTGCATCTCCGAGCATGTGTCCAAGATCCGTGGACAGTAAGTGCATGTTTTCAGCATTATATGGACAAATTATGTCCCAGTCCATGCAAAATGATCATAGAAAGACAAATAGTTTCATACTTTCAGACATCATGCGTGTATCTAGGGTCGACTACCACCACCACAAATCTTGATATGAAACACTTGAGCGTCAGCAACAAAATAGTTTTACATGTACAAGCAAACTTCTGCAAAGGGAGGCCATTTTTCCACTCTGTACGCCTCTACTTGAACGCCTCATTCTTCCACTTCCACTGTGCTTTAAGTTCAAGTTCACAGAATGCCAGAGGTGTGATTCAGTTCATAGTACTGCCTGCATTAACACTTAAATGTGACATGTTATGGCATCAGAGAGGAATTCATGATTGAATGTGTTTGCTGTGAGATAAGATAGTTATTACTGTCAATAATTTCTTAGCTCACTGGACACTTTTTAGAGTCCAGAGGAGGACGTTTAGAGTCACAGATCACTTTTTTCCTCCGTTTTCCTTATTGTATAGGTGTATTAATTGTTGTTCTAGTAGCATTTTTTGCCACAGAGAATAAATATAAATAGCAAAATCAAGATTACTGCAAAGCTGGTCAATAGAGCAATACAATATCTATCTTGAGATCAAGACTGCAGATATTGTGTGGGATACTGTACCTAAATTGTTATATTCTCTTTTCCTATTGTCATTTGCTGAATTTTAAGCCTTGGGACAACTGTTTTGGACTTAATTAACTGATCAGGTCAAGTGAGATTAACACATACTGCTTGCATTTGTTTACTTAGTTATTAAATGTTACATTTTGCCAAAAGACACACCCTTATTATTACCAGCATTAAAATGAATGGACAAAACATGATGAGAAATAATATAGCGTGACCACATCTGCTTTTACTACTTTTAAATCTTGTGCATCTAATAACAACACAACAACAACATTGGAAACACTTTGGTATAATTGAACAGCGCTAAAACTGTAGCTGCCAAAATTGCCATAACACTGAATAAACACTAAAACAGGGCTGTTGTATTACACTGCATTAGTTTTAAGTATGTAAATAACCTGGCAGCTAATTGCATATCTTACTCAGACATTAAACACTGTTAAACTGACTCTCAAACATAATGCACTGATCCTCCTAGAAACAAATATTAGATGAAACTGACCACAGACATATCTCATCACATTGAATAACAGACTTTTATGTGATGAAGTCATTCTGGCATATAGCCGTGGAATGTTGTCATGGTGATAGACGCTGGGTTTGGTGGCTTGGATTAGTACCATAAGCGGCATGCTCCAACAGGTGCAACAATACGAGTTTCGGTCGGTTCCATGTAGTTTCTTCAGTTTATGTTTTCTTTCTCTTGCAGGTGCGCCATTAATCATCATGTTCAATCGTATTGAAAAGTAGTATTAGTAGTCATCCGTTCCCAGTTACTGCCATTGAACACCGGTTACGTCACCTGAAAGTACTGCATTAGGCGGGTAGTTACAGGAAACCTGGGTGGGAAAAAAGGGATGATGCGATAAGCTGTAGATCAGGTGGTCTGATGCAGCCAATGACGGAGAGATACAACTCAGCACTGCAGGTTGTGACAGTGAGGGTTTTTGTCCACCGAGCTACCACCCAGGTGATTCGTGTGTGTGTGTGAGGGAGATTAACCATGAGAGCCTAATCGTATTCTTTATCATCTTCTTACCTTTCTATCAACCACCTACGACATGTGAGGCTCTAAATCACAGTACAACAATATACTTGTACAAGTTCACATGTGTAGCCATTGTATTGGCTGTTAAAAAAATTAAATCTGGTGATATTTTTTCTTATGGTCAACAAATCCCATCAGGGATCCCTCTCTGATAAGATTTTGTTTTTCCATAACTGCATACTGTATAGTGGCAGCTTAACAGTGGATAGTGTCGTACTGTACTCATTCTTATACATTCTATCATTGGGCTAACTTTTAGTACATTAAATAGTAGTGAAATTAAATAATTCCCCATTTTTCTGGGAATCCCCACCATGACTCCAGGTTAAGAACCACTGCACCAAATGTGTTGTTAATCCGCGGCTGAAAATAGTTCCCAACAAATTTACTATGTCCTCCTGTGTGGGTACCGTTTTTTTTAAAACTACAGTAGCCAGCTGTTTCACAACATTACTCAGCCTTTTTATGAAAATGAAACTACATATTTGCACTCAT
The DNA here is from genome assembly GCF_004916995.1 of Morone saxatilis. Classification (NCBI taxonomy): domain Eukaryota; kingdom Metazoa; phylum Chordata; class Actinopteri; family Moronidae; genus Morone; species Morone saxatilis. Next base: position 4,658,693 of record NW_023339763.1, on the reverse strand, counting down.
TTTAAAGATTTCCGTCTTCAGTTGGAAAGTACTGAGAGACTGACTATGGCAAAAATTACCCCAAGAGAAAAAGGGAACAACTCAAAAATAAGAATATCTGTCTATTTATCACAATGTGATGAATACATAGAACACCTCTTCTCAGTGTCTGATTAAAATCCTGTTGATTTAAAGCAGTGATTCTCAAACTGTGGTTTGGACACTGTTGTGGTGACTTTTATTTCCCTAAAATTCAACTTAGATCCTTTTTTGTCTTAGTTTTGGTTTCCCAATCGTTGTTGATGATTGCTAAAAATTGTCCGGTGTGGTGCGTGAACCACTGTTTTAAAGTAAGAAGTGTGAGTCAATGTGAGATACAATCAGTGGTTCTCGTAGACCTCTCCAGTCATGCTGCCGTCCTCATTGTTTGTCTTTCCTCTCTGTGTGTTACAGGAAACACCAGCTGGATCTCAGCAATGATTACAAGGTGAGAAACAAACCAGCATCACACATATCTGATAAATAAATCTAAACTAAGCGAAGCAGACAGAACTTCATCTGTGTTTAAAGTCAACTTAGAGCCTCAGTGTAACGTGATATCCTATGAAGAATACAAGAAGAATTCAGATAAAAAAATAGAACATGATGCAGCCAGTACTTTTCTTTGTCTGCACTTCATGTTCTTGACAAATGACAGAAACACAAATCTGAGGGAATCATATTTTATTTCCACGGGGCTTTTGCATTCATGTGTTTGTGTCTGTGTATGTGTTCAGGTTGAGAGAGAGGAGGTGGAGGCTTTGCTTCCCAAAGGAGCCACTGAACTGACCAAACAACAAATCCGCTACCTGCTGCAGGTGAGTGAGAGATTATGATCTTCTTTCTCATAAAATATTGTTTAATTACGACACAGTTCCCCATTGACCATAATACAACATTCTATATACACATTTATTTATGTCTGCATTTATACATTTGTATTTTCACCATTTAGCTTCATTCTCTTCCATTGCTCCTGAGAGCGCTCATAACTGCTTTATAAACACTAACTAACTAACTAACTAATAAATGCTTGATAATACAGTATGACATAGCTGTGTTCATATATAACAATATGTAATTATATATAATAATGTTGAAAACCATAAAACCATTTCTTATATTTGCTTACATCATAGCGCGTTATGACCCACTGAATACTTATAGAGTATTTATTACTTATTACTTAATAGAGAGAGGCGGTTAAAATGAAGCATTAGCATTTATTTATTTATGACTAAAACAACAGGCTTCATCTCTGAAAATGACTACAATGTTATTTCTCAGAGATTTGGTATCTGACTGCAGGTTGTTAATGTGTTCATTCCCTTTCTGTGTCAGACTCGTCTCACTGCAGATAAGAGCATGCGTCTACTGCTGTCCACCTTCAGCAGTCTGAGAGAGGAGCTCCTCCATATGTCTGAGGACCTGCGGGTAAGAGCTATGTGAAGTGATGTTGAAAGAGTTTGGTTGAGTCTAGTTTTGTCATCATAATTTTTTTTTTTATATTTAAACGCTGCACCCTCCAACATGAGGTTAAATATCCGGTTTGAATGTGAATCGGGACGATTACAGTTAAGCGTGCAGCTGTGAGAACCAGCAGCTAACTTTTACAACCTTAACTATAATTGCAACTTAAAAAGAAGCCGTAGCCTCCAGCTTAACTCCATGGTGACTGCGGAAAAGAAACCAAACGTTTAGGAGCAATCAGATCATCCCAACCTGGCATTCCTGGATACAAATACCACAAAGATAAATAAAAAAAAATAAAAAATTACAGTGGTTCTTTAGTTACTCAAGCAAAAGTAATAAAATCTGCAGTTTTTTTTTCAGCTAAATGTATGTAAAGTATTTTACTAGATTACCTTTAGTAGTGCATGAATGTTCTGGATGTACATTTCAGTTACTGCATAAGAAGTAGGTAAGTTGTATATTTTTAAATTCCTTATCTGCAAAGTAACTAATAACTATAGCTGTAAAATAAATGGTGTGCAATTATGAAGTCAGAATGTGTTGTAAAGTACTAGAAATACAAAGTAACATAAAATGTAAATAGTTAAATAAAGTACAACTACCTCACACAACATAATTGCAGTACTTGAGTACTACTCTATAAATTTACTTAATTGTTTTCTACCAGATATTTATATATTACACTTAGTGTTGATCCTAGAATTCTGATATCAGTACCAAGTGATATTTTTAAAGCACATTGAAAGCAAGATATTCTCTGTTCCTGCCTTCTTTAATGCATTTGAACACCAACAACCAAATGCATCAGGATGTTTTGTTACATCCAGATCCAGAACAGTATGTCCCCACAACTTGCAAAACCCATTATATGAGCGCTTCCCTTCTCAGTGCAAGCTAATTAAATGCTTTATATTACACCAGACATGTACAGGCTTCAGGCCAGATAATAACAGCTTATCATTGCCAGTGTTAGTACAGTTTGGTGGAGTCAGTTCTATTGTGCGCTTACATTCCTGAACAGCATCTTTTACAACAAAAAGAAACAAAAACATAGCTATCCAATCCAAATTCAGAAAGTGCAGCAATCAACAATTAAACAAAATGTGATTGATCCACTTATTAACCAACTTACTGCCGTTAACATGAAGGTATGATGTCTGTCTGTCTCACAGCGTCTGGAGAGCGAGAAGGAGGCGTTGGAGAGAGATCTGAGTTTTAAAGCAGACCAGGCTCGGCAGTATGACTGCCTCCTGGAGGCCGTCCGAGAAAACAACAGACAGCTCCAGGTACAGTACACCTAAATGTGTGTTTGTTCTCTCTCAAATTAATGATCTGTTCTACAATAGACCAGAATGTATAGCGATTTTGTCATATTTCATAGTAGACTGAATAACTTTTGGACTTTTGTCAGACAAAACAAGACATTTGAAGAAGTCACCTCAGGCTCTGGGTAGTTGTGTTTGGCATGTTTTCACAGTTTCAAAACAGATCAAACGATTAATCGAATAACTGAAAAATAATCAACAGACACTTGAAACTGAAACAGTTTTAACAAAGACTGAACATTATAACCTTCACAAAGGAAGGATTTATTGCAGGACTGTCGTATTACACAGATCAGCCTCTCCAAATGCTGATTTGTGAAGCTTTGCGTGTCCATCTGCATTTCTGACTCTCTGTGTCTGTCTCATCCCTCTCCAGCTGTCTCTAAAGGAAACCAGCGCCTCCCAGCGCTCCCTGGAGAGCCAGCTCATGAGCACCCGAAACAACGACTCGAGCCGCGAGTTCAAGGTTAAAGAGCTGGAAGGGAGAATGAGAGCGCTGGAGAAGGAGAACGAAATGCTCCGACAGAAGGTAACACGCCACCTTAACACCACCTAAAAGTTATTCATGGACAGATCCCTTGTAGTTAACATGTTTGATTACGCAGTTGTGAGGATTCATGCTTAGACCATGTAGAACAGTGAATGAAAATATAAATACATGATAAAAAAATATGTTGATTGAGGGTTTGGAAACAATGTGCAGGTGCAGGTAGCCTGCAGTTAAAACTGTTTGGCTTTTTGAGCAATGATTGCAGTTACAAGCCATTTTGATGACATAAATCAATCCAAATGAGGATTCAAACAAAAGCTCTTGCATGTTTGTCATGATGTTTTAAAGTCAATAATCAAAAAGAAATAATTGCTCTGTCATGTGCAAACTCGACCTAACTTTCTACAAAGATGAAAGGAGTATTTGAAAGAAGCATTAGCGGTACATATGATCACTGGTACAGGTTTATAGCAAACTGTTCAAATAGTATGAAAATCTTCTTTCTTTTGTTCCTCAGCTGGCCGGCCAAGGCAACAGCACCACCCTGCATATCAAGACAGAGGAGTTGTCCCGTCAGTACAAGGACCAGCTCAGCTCCATGAAAAGAGAAAAAGACGAGGAGATCCAGAGGCTGCGGGTAAGAATGAAACCAGACTGTTTGATAGATTCCCATGAAATCTGATTCAGACATTCACGTCCCCCTCGGGATGATTTGTAAATTCTCTGGATATCCTTGGGAACTTCATGTAGCTCCATGAAAAGGCAACAATGATTAACATTAATTTGAGCAATATTTCAATGTATTGCCAAACCCCTGCAGCAGTAAGGACATTCCAGGCAACCGTAGTTATTCGTAGCTCAGTTATTAACAAATCCTACCACTATTATTTTGGTAACACCCTTATGAAGACTGCTAAATGTTTATTGAATGGTGCACTGCAAAAGAGTTATTTTGATTGTTGCACAGATTGTAAAGCCCTCTGCATGTTCAGTGAAGTCAGATTAATATATGTGCAATATATAGCCTCAAATTACAATCACAAAGTCCCCAAAAAAATGTCCTCAGGACAAAAAAGACAAAAAACAATAACCTCTTGCAGAACAGGTCTTGTAAGAAGAGCTTTAATTTAAAAGGTTTTCATTTCATACTTTGTCCTTTTGTCCCTCTTCTCACTCCGTCCTTTCTCCAGTCCCAGATAACGAAGATCCAGACAGAGATTAGCACCACCACCACCACCAAGTCGTCCTCAGAGAAGAGTCTCCAGCTGAAGATCTCAGAACTGCTCGCCATGTTGGAGCAGCGGCAGACCACCATCACCCGACAGGAGGAGGTCTGTAGTGTAACACACCAACTGAATAAATGTACTTTTAACTCAAATGATTAATCTGTCCTGTATTGTAAGGGCTGACTGACATCATCAACTCCTGTAGTTCAGTTTTTTTTAAGGTTGAGGTTAAGGGATCGGGATCAGCTGCAGTTTTAAAAGAAGCTTAATTCTAACAGTTTTTTAACAAAATATAAGCCCAACGTCTGTATATGTATTTTATAATTACAGAGGAAGATTTCAATTCAAAACAAGGCCGCCTTTAGGAACCACAACAGTGTGTTTACATGTTGTGGATGCTAAAATGCAAATCAGGTGTTATCACGTGATAACAGGTTATCACAGGTGCTACACTCTGAACAAACAAAAGGAATGTGTGTGTGTGTGTGTGTGTGTGTGTGTGTGTGTGTGTGTGTTTGGTCATGGGAATTATCTGGAATGTTATAGAAATCATGAAAACCAAGCCAGCGAGTTTTTATTACAGAACACTGAACTGTTTACATAGAAAACACACACACACACA
>NW_023339763.1:4645538-4653499 GCF_004916995.1 Morone saxatilis | reverse complement strand
CACACACACACTCTCTCTCTCAGGCTTGTGACCTGATATGTTTCTTCATTACACTGTTTAGTTTTCACCTTTCAGGTCTTACTGCATTCTTGTTTTCGTGCAGCACCGACTGAAGCGGGCTGTCAGTTAATTTTAACCTTAGGAATGTGAACGCTGCTGGCCTGACCTGCCTTTGTTATAGTTGCTCACACAAACACACAAAAAAGCTGCAGACAGTTTTGGTTTAAGTTCATTTGCAGTGAATTGAAATAAAGAAACTGAAGAAGAGATGCAGATGAGAGAATAAGAAAATCCACTACAGAACTCCTTTTCCAATTTAACTATAGAAGTTATAAAATGAGACCCAATTGGATAATAAAAAACAAAATAACAAAAAGGTATGAATACATATATATTATTTTAGTGAACTTCAGCATACAGCACCTACTGTATTTGTATGAAACACACTGGCTTGTAAGCAAACAGTACCTGTTGCTAAGTTTCTTAGCTTGCTTACCACCGACCTTTGATCTTTCGTGGCCCTCAGGAGATCAGGAAGCTGATGCACGAGAGGAACGACAGCTCCAAGAACGTCACCAAGACCATCATCACCAAGAGGTAAAACATCACAGCAAACTACACACAGATTACACACCACACAGCAGTGCATGTTTTTACACAACGTTTACAAAGAAGAAGCAATTTTAAGATGTTACCTTGGACCCTTGGAAAATGGGCATTTTGCTGTCTTTATAACGACGAACGAAGTGATCAATCAAGAAAATAATTAGCCATTTAACTGATGATGAAAATAATCATAAGTTGTAGCTTGACTAGACTACACTGACAGTTTTAACCAATGTTATTTATTAAAAACTAAAACTGTTTCCAGTTTAAAATGCAGACTTCCTTATGGCACTATTGCCTCTTCATAGCACCGAAGCTCTGCTGAAAGTAGCAGATTTAATGATAAATTAGCAAAGCAACCATTGTTTGAAGCACTGACCAATGCGACTCAACGGGAAAGTGGATTATGCAGCTCGAGTGGATACGTCCTAACACATTTTTTCAACATTACTTTTGGTCTATTTAACTGCTGTGAATGCGAGCTGACTACACAAAAGTGAAAACCTGTTAGTGAGTATTTGATAGTTAAAAGAAAAAAAGTAAAACTAGGAGGTAGAAATATCTAATTTGACAGTTCAGGAGATTAATAAAAAAAGGTCTGCCCCAGCAGGTTAAAAAAACTAATTGATATCACTGAAAACTTAAATTTGTCTGTTCAAGCCATACAATATGTCAATATGTGTGACTTTGTGTGTATGTATAGGTACAGGAACCAGTACCCTCTCCTCGGCCTGCTGAGCGACGACTACCAGGTCACCTCGCCCGTCAAAGAAGCCAAGACCATCGTCATCGAGAGAACTGGAGAGATGATTAAACAGGTAAAAAGAGAGAAAGGGGGAAAAGAAGAGATAATTGAAGTAGACGACCAAATAGAATAATAAAGGAAAACTAGTATTGCTCAGCATACTGCATGGTAAAATATTAGCAACCAGCAGCAGACTCATGGAGGAGTTTGGTGTCAGGAGTCTTTCTCTTTAATCACGTTTGATGCAATGAAACAGCAGACATTGAGCATCGCTGCTGTGTTTGTCATATGATGATGAGCAGAATAATTCTGAGAAACCTGCTGGCACTGAGGCACCATGCTAAATTCTGTCCCTGCTGACTGGTACGACAGACAACTTTCACCAAGTCGCACCACATTCAACACCGACCTAATGAAAGCGGTCCAGAGGTCGCGGTGAGGGTGAGGGATTTCTAGCACTACATAACATACAATACTCTAAAAAAAGTTAATTTTGCAAGATTTAATGAATTATATGAGATGTGACATTAGCAAATGTCCTATGTGACAAGAAGGCTGATGTCTTTTTGCTTCATTGTTTGTCTTTGTTTAACATTGAACTACTGAACACATTTTGTGTCATCAAAAGCAATTTTCTATCTAGGTAATGGCCAAATATCCAATATAGTGATGCATGCGGTGTTTTATGATTACAAAGCTTTAATAGGGCTTTTGTTTATTGGTAAGTACAGTAAGGGGCTGATCTGTAATCAGATGAAATGGTGCCACCTTGTGGTAAAAAGGTGCTTCTGCAGGTATTCAATACTCCTAAATAGGTATTTTGCATCAGGTGATTCACAATTATTTATAAAGAATGTTTGGCATGAATGTGCATGTACACTTGGGATTATGAAAAGTTAGAAATGTAAATTGGTCTTTGACATGTAATTCTAACTCAGCTGACTTTATTCAGACCTTAGGAGTGTCTTTGTGTGCACTGCATATACAGAACATAAAGTCCAATGTAAACTGGCTGATTAAACTGCACTACAGCACTGTCATCTTTTTTGTAACCTAATCTTATGTGTAAGATCAGCCAAAAAAAACAACAAACAAAAACAAAACATTGACATACTTTTTAAATTCCAGTTAAAATACCACTTTAGATAGTTTTCCCATTTCCTGTGTCATAAATGCAGCACAAGGGCTATGTATCATGCCAAACTGCTTAAGGTGCATTGAGTCACTGTAAATGAATTCAAATGTAAATTATTTTCTACTAAAGAGTATGCTGCTGGTTCTTCTTTTTTTCATTTTTAATGTGGCCATCATCTGAAGTGATGCATGTGTAGATTGTTTTGTTAATTCACTTTTGTTTGCACTGTCTGCCAGATTCTGTTTTTAAATACTAACACAAGGAGTCGCTAAAGTCACATTTTCAAATAACTAACATTGAGGCTCATGCCGCGTTCACATCAAATCGGAGTTATCATAATTATGATGTTCTCACTTATTGTAATTACAATTGGAAACTCTGGAACCTCTGATATATTTGACTGTGCACTTAAAAATACAGAAGGTCCAAACAAACCAGCAGCAACCGAGTTCACCTTTCACTGTCCTCAAACCCAAATTGGATGGATATGGTGTCTTGCTGTCATTGAATAGTTTATTCATCCTCAAACAACTAACTCTAATCATTAAAATATCCTGATGACGTGAACACTTACAAGTTGTTATCCCGTATGATGTGAACACGGCATTAAGCCGTTAAGTTATCGAAATCGTTTATTTGAAAGTGAAAACGAGGAAAAGCAAACTGTCACAAAACTGTGTACATCTACGGTGAGTACTGTAGGTAAACGTTTAACCAGGAAGTTGCCCTTAAAGTAACTGTCACCTTGGTTTTCTCTGCATTTCAGTGACAACAAACATTGAATGATGGCCAAAACTTAAGACTGCAATACAAAAACTTGTCTGCCTTCATTTTTTTTTTTTTTTTCACTTTTTAAAGCTGACTAAACATTTTGTACAAAATGTACTGACTGTACCTGTGTTTTGTTTTTAATTCAAAACAGGAAATCATTACAACACCTTAAAGACACACTGCTTCTCTCTGACAGGAATGATTGAACGACAAGAAGACCCAGACGTCACCCCCCTCCCCCTTCCCTACCCCCTGCATGCACCTCCCCCTCCCCTGCCCTCCCTCCCTCATCCTCAGGGCTCCTAGGGTTGGTGGTGGTTGAAATCCCCCTCTCCCCCCCACCTAAATTTAAGATCAGTGATTCAGATCTTGGGTTTGACCAAATTGAGCTTTTCTGGGGTGACTGTTTTATTTGGGCTTTTTATGACAAGAGAACAAATAATCAAAGACCAAATCTTCTCAGAAAATGCTACAGCCTGTTGGTTGTGCAATGGATTAAGGTGGCAGTAATGAAGCAATCATGACAACTGGGAACTGGGCGAGATTTGAGCTGAACAGTGGGCCATTTTATTGAAAAATCTGAGCTGAGATGATGTACTATTTGGTTTGCACAGACAAGTAACAAGTGAGCTTGACTAAGTTACTAAAGTTTCAAGGTTGAAAACAACTGGCCTTTGATTGGCTGCTCTCCATACTGCCTGCAGTAGTCATGTGAGAAACAAAATAAAAATAAATGTGTATGAGGTTGTTTTAAAATAAAGCTCTTTGCTAACATACTCATTTCTAAATTTAACTTTTAATGTCTCGGTCTGATTACTACATTAACATTAAAACATGGCCTTTCGATGAAGAATGTTAACTTGACTATTTTGACCAGATAAATACTAATTTAGCACTCTGCAGTAGGGTTGGGAAATCACGATACATTGCTCAGAATCGAATCACTAAACATGTGATTTTGTCATATACTGCAAGACAATCATCTGTGATTAAGTATGCAACTGAAGAGAAAAACTAAAATTGCTAAATATATGCGAAAAGTATTATTAAAAAAATATAAAAAAAATATTTTTCAGTTTCCTGCTAACTGCAAAAGGCCAAATTGCCAGAAATCAGAACAGTTCAGAGCTAAACATTCTGGAGTAAAAGAAAGTTGCAGCTCCGTCTCAGTATCACAGGAGATAGTATTGTGATATATTGCTGTATCGATTGTTTGTCCCATCCCTACTTGGCAGGTGAGTTTATAGATTACAGTAAGGCTGCATCCAGCTCCACGTGGATGTCGCCTTCCCTTGAATCAAAAGGGGGAATCCCCGAAATGTGAGAATGAGAGATAGCTGCCGAACAAAATGAAACTGATGGGATGTCCCAATTCCATAGTGCATACTCATTCTTAGCAGGTTTTGAATATGCATCCATGGTGTACTGTAAATGACAAAGTGAAGTGTACTCAAACCAGAGAGTGTGCATACTTAATACAGTGTACAATTTGAGCGTGCTGTCACCGTGCACAAAGAAGATAGAGGAGCTGCTCACAAGTGGAAATATTTTTAAATAAATGTGGATGATGGTGAGAGAGCTCCAGAAAACATCTTGGAAATTAACAATTAAAAAGAGTTTATTTAGCAGTGATATTCCATCCAACATTGCACAATAATGGTAAAGTATGTTCATTTCTTAATACTAACTGCTAAAACAGTATAGTATAAGGATTAGTATGTAGTACAAGATATTGAATGAATGGATTTGGGATACACCATGAGTTTCAGTTTGTGAAAAAAAGAGTAATATATTCCTTAGTTCCCTCAGTTTTCCTCCCTATCAGCATGTATCAAAACATTCATGTATCAAAACAGTTCACAGCAAGATGTCGCACAGGGTAGAGGCTGTACACGCTCTATGGCAGGGAATAAATAGGGCTTGTATCACTTGAAATGTAATAGTATACATAGTAGTTCCAATTCAGTGCCTGAGTTTTGGTACCAAACTGTTCTCAGTACCTTAGTTCATAACCAATTGACAGTATTCAAATATGTAAATATCATATTAAAGAATAAATCAACAAGATTCCAAATTTGAGTAAGCATTCAATGTTAACATTCACTATTTGACAGCTGTTGACATATGGTTCTACAGGCACATCGGTCGATACTTGTAAAGTACTAAGGTGCGATACTCAGGCTGACCTATAAATGTAAAGTTATGAATTTGTCATTATCTGATCAATTACAATTCCACACTGTGGAGAAGTTGTGGTCAAAAGACAGAAAGATCTTAAGCATTTTGTTCCATTTATTAATCAGGGCTGTTCAGTTTCAGTTGATCTCTTGCTCACGTGGAACCAAATGCTGCCAAACTTACCAAAAGAGTGCCGTCTCAGCTTCCAGTTGTCACTAATGCACATTCAAAGAAACCTGGTGCCATCTAGCATGTAGCATGAAATCCTCCTCAAAGCCACCACAGCCGTGCTAGCCCAGGGGACGAGGAAGTGGATGTGTTACTATGACTGCTACTCTGCATGTAAATAGTTATATATGTAAAGATATATTTGTAAGATGGGCACGCTCAGTGAATGCTTTTTTCTGATGTAACTGTAGAGCAGCCCTCCTGCATTACAGTTCTGACGAACATTTAAAAAATGTTCGGATTGGGTAGTTTGGTTTACTTTTGTTTTTATTTACCCACTGTGTTATTGTCTTTTCTTTTCTTTTTGAGGTCTTGTTAGCCTGGGTTTGTGCTGTTCACATGTAGCTTTCATCTGGTTGTATATGACGGTGGGATCTGAGTCGGGACTGTGTGATGTCTCACATCCATGAGAAGAAGTGCAAGCTTGCACTCCCTCCCATGGGTGTGATGCATTGAAGAGGGTGGGTGGGGGTGGGGTTTAGGGTTGGATGGTTGGATGTATGGAACTGGAGCATGATTTTATGGGGGTTTTAAGATGGTGGAAGAACATTTTAAAGCACAATATTATGTAAACTGTTTACTGAGTTTACTGGCTGTCTCAGTTCAAGCTTTCTACACAAGGAAGCATGTTGATGGCTTTGTGTCCACTTGGTGCTCTTCTTTAAGGTGCAGCAGTCTGTTTCACTGATACACAGCATGATTGCAGTTCAGAGTAGAAAGCTGACAGAACCAGTCACACTGAATCTTGCCGACTTTACACTGAGGTGGGTTATTTATATTTGGAACAAAAAAAGTTCTTCAACTATTGAACGTTGACAGCCGTTTTCACTTTCCTGCTGCCAATAAAACGACCACATTGTACACATGATAAAGTAGTAAAGATATTATAGTAGTTGCATTTGTACTGGACGCGTATTAAGAGCAATAAACAGATGTAACTTACACAGACAACCAAAGTGATCAGTTGTCTCTCTCTTGGAACAGATTTCCTTTGAATATAGACATTATTTATTTCCTGTCAACAAATCAAAAGCCCTGTTATTACCTATATACTGTATATTTCATAATGCCTACTGAGAGCTTTTTGTATATATTGAACTGACCGTTTGTTTGTTTTTTGGTATATCTGATATTCAGCCTGAACTTGATGACTCTGATTCTCATTTGTGTAGTAATAATAATAATAATAATAATAATAAGTCTTCATGTGTAATCCTAGAAGCTCCTGCATGATTTAGTGCGTCAGGATTAGTTTTAAGTTGTCACTTAATTTGACATAGACATGAATTGTGACTTGACAGGCTGCAGCACCAATTCCTTGCTACTAGAGTAGTTTAAAATGTTTAAAACGTGAAAAAAGTTTCAGCCATACTGCACCGACATTCCCCCTTGATGCTTGATTAACACTGCTAACAGAAAAAAGCTACCCAGTGGACACAAAGTTGAACTTCCGTAGGAAGCCTGTAAAAATATGTTTCTGGGACCTCAAGTGTCTTAGCCAATGTTAGGCCGACGTTGCTGTTTGGATGACAGTATATCATTATCTGGTCAGTTGGTCAAAATCTGACGACTGTGATCATTTTCAAACAGCTTTGGCAGCATCGGACCAATAGTGGCTCTTTGGTTGCCTAAAGAAAGGCCTTCAAATTTGCTTGCTATCTGGGTAATCTGTGAGGAGACCAAATCCTGCCTTTCTTTGCCAGCAGAGAATAAATTGTATGCTGTGCTGAATTAACTGGTTGTAGCTAATCTGCAAATAGATGTGTCTAAATATATTTTCGTAAGCAAACTATTTTCTTTATTCTCCAGTTCAAGAGGATTTGGGCTGCTAGCCTGGCTACACTGCCTCAGTCCTCTCCAATGAGAAATGTTTCAGCTGTGATAGATTGTGATTAAAATCAATAATGTATCTTTGCAAAAGTGCACTTGTTTTGTGTTTTAAAGCGTGATAAAAACTGCTCGATCGACATCATCACGTATGGTTGTGTTAAAGGGCCAGTTCACCCAAAATCATTACACAGGACTAATACCTCCCTCCTTCTTTACCTTTATCTTCCACTCACTGTCTCTCTTTATATCTGTATGTGCGCTTCCTGTCTTATTTTCTGTGTCTATTTCTATTTCTATGTTACACAATAACGTAAGATCAAAACGTCGACCATGAAATGTAGTCGAAAGCCCAGAAATCCCAGAAAAGCCTTTTTATCCTCTTTTCCTTTCTTCACTCTTCACTCTACTCTTGAAAGTGGCTATAATCGATATTTTACAATAATAATGTAAAGACGTAATGTGAAGGGT
>NW_023339763.1:4640018-4645522 GCF_004916995.1 Morone saxatilis | reverse complement strand
TTATCACCTTACTTTGTAGGTCCCCTCAGTTCTATGCTGCTATATAGCAAGTTTAGCTCATTGTTCAGTGGTCCGGCCACAACTTTACTTTTTTTTTGTTTGCTCTAGTAGCTCTACCTGCACAGCACAAAACACAGGAGGAGGACAGGCATAGTTAGCAACTAGCCAGTTGAACTTAGCATTTGTCAGCATTTGTCAAGACCCAGATTTCCTTCAGAAGTTGGTAGGGACTAAAAACAGAGCTAAAAGAGTATGAATATTGGACTTGATGTGTAGATCAGCAACTATTTGCCAACACACTTGACATATAAGTGTAAAAGGTGATAATATGTCAATGTTGTGTTCATAGCTTGTTTCTGCTGCCCCCAAGTGGCTCAAAATAGTATTTCTGCAGTATTCCTATGCAACTTCCTGGGATTATGGATAAAATTATTATTCAAAGTGTCTCCAGCAGAGGGAGCCAGCTCCCCTCAGCAGCTCTCTCCTCACTCGGGGTCAATGAGTGGAGCTGATGGAGCAGAGACACAGAGAATGAGGTCATCGCAGCTCTGTAGGGCTTGGCTCAGTTGGCTGCTTGTCAACCATTTTGACTTCAGTCACTGTTCTCAAAGCCCACATGGCCACAGAAAAAGCAAAACCATCAGAGAGCACTGAAATGGCCATGACTAGCCTGACACACAACCAGGCCCGAAATGTAACAGGTTACATGCAGAAGGATTATAGTGACCGTCACTAATTAGTTGCTGTAATTGATTATGGAGACTGAACAAATTAAATGATATGATTTTAGATTCTATAAAAGACAACATGAGAATTGTCTGTTTTGGGGAAAAATCCCGAATTACAGAGCCCCCCAAAATGCTCCCCAGATAATATTCTGTTTAGAGGAGTCCAAATATTAAGTAAAAAATGTATTTGAAAGGGGAAAACACAGTCTTCAAAGCATTAAAATAGCAGTAAATAGTAAAAAGGTATCCAAAAGTAACGTAAGCCATTTTGGACTCCACAAATCATTTCTTGTTACTCACAGATTATCTAATGTATTCCACAAATAGAAAGATAATAAGGGACACACACTGACAGGGACAACCGCTTTAGCATCATAACTGATCATCCCTTCTGAAAATATTGTGCTTTTAATTTTGTTTTTTTATTTCTACCCTGTTTGTGCTAAATTTATTGTGATTTTATTTTTCTGTAATATTTTTTTCTAACTATGTTTTTATGTATCCTCTTGAGTTTTTCAAAATGGCCATAGGATGGACTGATAAAGTCTATTACAACTGGTACTGGGGCTAAGTTCATGGTATAGTTGAAATCATTCTCCATATTTCCTCTCTCCTCACTGACACATTTCTTGACTGAATCGATTATGCAGCCCATTCTATGTAGGCCTCATGAATTAAATATAAGGCGTTTCACTGAACAAAAAAAAAAGAAAACATGTATGAAGTTATTTTAACCTGGATTAAATCATGACATGTTTTCCATTGTCTTTAATAATGTAAAGTGCAGTAATAGTAGATTGAGTTGTGAAGCAGTTTTCTGCCTGTTGTGCTTTTTTGTGGATTAAATGTGTAGGACTTGATCTAAAGATGCATCAGTCTGGCATGGTGGTGTTTGCAAAAATTAGTGTGACATTGAGAGTGAATTAGTAGCCAGACATATTTTCACATGTTTTTTAACAAACAAAACAAAGCAAAGAAACGCATTGTAGAGCTCAAGGGAACTCCAGTCTGGTAATATTATTTGTGAATTTGTTAGGAGCGACATCTTTCACATGCACACAGTCACTGATGCATTGTCAATATGTAATATTAGTATATAACACTTATAAAATTTTTAGATTATGGGACATTTATGGTCATGGTTAAAAGAAAACAACGACTGTCGGTTGGAACAGTCGTTGACCCATCCATCCACCCTGACCTCTTCTCTCTCTGAGGACCTTGTGGCTCTATAATAACGTCACACTACTTCCTCCTTTGCTCCCAATGGACAAATATCCAAATTCCTACAGCAGCTAGACATGTTTGTCACTTGAGCGTTAACATGTGTCGTCTTTGGACATTCGCTGAAATGACTGATGCTGTTGTTTTTCTTGGGAGGACAATCTCCAACTTTATCTACATCATATGAACTTTCTCACACAAACTCTTATTGAGCAAACACATATTTTTCCCCTGTGTGCACATTTTGTCTTTTTCACAGGGGTATAATAATCTCTTACACACATGCCTTCTTTCTATCTCTCTCCCCACCATTTAAAACTTATTTCTCTCACATTCAAGCTTATGCACCATGTCTGATGTATACACTCTCATTCTATCTGTCTGTAAACCCAATATCCTCTGAGGCCCGGGGGTTTTAGAGTGTAAAGGCAGTGCAGAGGCAGGAAGAGAGAGACTGCATTATCCACATCAAAGAGCCAGAGTTAACAGCCATAATCAATGCTTCCCCATTACGCACTCCAGTCTGCCTTGGCCTCTCTCTCCCTTCCTCTCTCTCTTTCTCTCTCTCATCAGATCAGCTTCATTGGCATCAATGGAAGTATGATAATATTGGCAAAAAAAGTGGGAAATCATCAACAAAAGGTGGCAGTGCATAGAAAGAGGCTGGTTGATGCTTTGAAACAGTCTGAACAGCCTCCCTCAAATGTGTATTTTGAAAAATATCAAGTCATGTAAACAGATTTTACAATAATCCTTGTTATGGTTCATGTAAAAGGTCATTATCGATAACAGAGTGGAGTCTCCTTTTTTTTTATTTGCATGAATGGATGGCAGCTGCAAAAAACTAAATGACAAACTGAAATTATTAACAATACAATAAGACTACAAACAAATTATACAATGATTAAACTGTGACAAAGTAGGAAATCTTCAATGCACTTATAGAGAATAGGTAAAATACAACAATAAGGCAAATGAAAATCACATTTTCTCTGTCTTTCACCCTTATTGCCCCCCCTCTCCACCACACAACCAGGCCTATCGACCCCTCTCTCCCAGTAACCAGGCCCCATGCCAGGGGTCAGCGACCCACTGAAGCCCCCTGCCTGGCTATGGGGTCGGGAAGTGTGTGTGTGTGTGCGTGTTTAAGGGTACATGGAGTCACACCAAACATAATCACCAACCCCCCCACCTCCACACTGGGGCACAGCCAGGCATTTGTGGAGCTGAAAAGGCTGCCACTCACACTGATCCACTAAATCCAACAGCAGTACAGTCTAAAGCATAAAGTAAATAGTTTATCACCTTATCATTTTTACATTAACTTCTTTTTCAGTTCAATCTCCGTCATAGTTCTCTTTTTTCCCCACTGAGGCAGAATGCATGTATTGTAAGTTGCTGTGATAAAACCATCAACAAATGAATGTAATGTAATTATCGCAGTCTAATAATCTTGTGGTTAAAATGAAGCAGCAGTCACTGTTTCTAAAAGCTCTCACCTAACCACTGATGTTGGAGAAACAAACTTCATTTAAGGAAAATTCATGTTATTATTTTAGCAGCTTTGGCCTTTATTTCTATTGGTTATGATATTATTGCTACTATATAGTAATTGCTTCAATCTGGCTGCACTACAACAAAGTCTAGTGGGCAACAAACCCAAGCAGTGAAAGGATCAAACTGGGTGTAAGGAAGTCAGCCAGATTATCTAAACCACCTGATTAAAAGGTATGATCACACCTGAAATGATGGTAATCCCTCATTACACAGGAAAACAGTGTGCGCACACAACCATGGCACATATAACATGTCAAAGTTAGAGCAGGAAGTCTAAACTTAATGGAAGTTTACAGCGGGCAGTTTAGGTAATAATTTTACAGTTTGCCTTTGTTAATAAGATAAGGCTAGTCTTGTACTTTATTTAAAATCTGTGTGATTGTCTGACTGCTGCAATTTCTTGCCCTGGCAGTTTACTTTTTAGCAAAATAGAAACATGCACGCATAAGACCGAACTTGTCATGCCTACACCTGCAATAACCTACAAATAGAATGTTTTGGCTACTTTATTCACACTTCCAGTAGGATTTATGGAGCCACATTATGATTCATTCAGAGTTGTGTTTTTGGTCACCTGACGAATGTTCGTCCAATATTAACTTTCTTTTAGCTCTGTTTTTGGTATCTACCAACTCATGAGGGAAGTATCTTTCTCTTTGGCTGCTAAATGCTACATTATGTTCACCAGTTAGTCGAACATTTTGCTGCTGTTTTGTGCTGAGCAGGTAGTGCGGTAGTGTAGTGCCAATGGCGTTTTAGAGATTTATAGACAAAATTCAATTCAATTCAATTCAGATTCAATTATATTTGTATAGGCGCCAATCATAAACAGAAGTTATCTCAGGGACACTTTTCAAATTAGAGCATGCGTCTAGACCGAACCTCTTAGTAACATCTGTACAGAGACCCAACACGCTACCCATGAGCGAAGCCACTTGGCGACGGCAAGCGAAAAACTGCCCGCTTGTTAACGGGCAGAAACCTCGCGGGACAGACCCTCGCGGCTCCTAGGGTTGGGCGTGCGTCATTCTTGCCCATTTTGACCAGTTTTGGGGCGGCGGGAGAAAGCAGAGAGAGAGCAGAGAGACAGAGAGAGAGACAGACGAAACAAACATTCACAAACAAACCAACAATACATAACAGTACATGATCGGGATGACGATTCATTGAATACAAGACGCCCTGCAACTGGCGGTGACTGACCGGAGACATGTGGACAGGCCAGCCAACGGGACAGATGAATGTGACATGTCGTGTAAAGTCGCTCTTGAGGATGGGTTGGAAAGACAGCTAGCACAGCAGGGGGACAACCAGCGAACCGCTATGTAAGTGGAAGGCCAACAATCATTTATCAGAACAGCAGTTGTTGACTCAATAGTATAATCTGATACCTACAGACTGATTAGTTTTGTAAATGCAAAACTGAGTGCCAATTAATTATCGCAATGTGATATTTAGCCAATATGGCTAAGATAGAGCAGGAATCACATAAATATTGGAGTCTCGCAGGGGAAACTACAACTACACTTACCCAAACCCATACAATTCCTCAACAATTAACCTACTTGCTGCAGATGGCAGCGCGCAACCTTGCTTCGGGAGCAGAAGAAGAACATTTGAGCCCTGACTATCGGAACAGTTAAATTGACGACCACTAATACAAGAAATCCCCAAAAGAACTACCGCCGGGCGGAAGGAAAAGTGCCAATAATAACATGCATTAATGACTATCTAGTGTCATGAAATATATCATATAATGACACTGATGGGTCGAATAAAATATAACCCGAGCAAGCACTACCATGTTTGGTTTTACACATCGCTGCCCCAGCTCTCTCCCCTGTTCTCCAGCCCGACACTGCTGCCAGCCCATCGGGGTGTTTTTAAGTGACATATGTTTATTTTAGCCTCGCAGGGAGATACATCCGGCTTCTTTTTGTGATTTAATCTGTCGCTTTTCGGAACCTCGCACGTATGCATACCCCCCCCAGGAAG
>NW_023339763.1:4602210-4639993 GCF_004916995.1 Morone saxatilis | reverse complement strand
TCAGAGAACGTAGTGTTCTAGAGGGGGTAATAGGGTACTATGAGCTCTTTAAGATATGAAGGGGCCTGACCATGAAGAGCTTTATAGGTGAGGAGGAAGATTATAGCTGCATATATATATAGCAAAAGCTGCCTGCTGCTCCCTGGCCCAGTACCAGTGGTCCTAAGGGGGCTTACCCCCCTCAGCTGTATTTTTTGCTCCTCTGTTTAAGCTTTATGTCTGTAGAAAAATAGCAAAAACTACAAAGTTATTGGCCGACATACAGTACATGTGACTATAAGGCTGGAAGTACTACAGCGGTATGAGAGCGGTGAGAGTGAACCAAGTTGAACACAAGTTGTGGGTCAGATAACTAAACAATGAGCTGAAACTCACTATACGGCTAAAGAGGGCTGCAGGTTCGGGTGACAATTCTCTGTAGGTTCATAACTATGATGACTCCTTTCACACTGTCACATTGTTTTTTACAATCATTTGATACATTGTTATAGGAATATTGATTACAGCTGATTTAGAGGTAGCTTGAAACTACCATTACTAGTATCAACTGTCCAGATATAAGCTGCAACTGAGGCCATGTCAAGACTGATACCAGAAGATATTAAATCGTAATGGAGACCATGAAAGTGAACTTAGTTTAACCTTAAAAACAGGGAAAACATAACTCACAAAAAGTACAAAAAGATATGTATACTTTATGTTTTTCAACCACAATAGTCCTACTTTTACAATTGCTACAGATAACAGCTCAACCCTACATGGGATGCCAGATCTGGATGACTGTCCAGGTTGCATCTAATCAGTCTGGATATTTTCAGTTTTCCACCAGTCATGACAGTCATCACTCTCTCTGCCTCACGCTCTCTCTTGCCCCATCTCTCTTCCACTGTCTCTCCACCCTGCCAGGAAAGCGTTGACAGCTCTCATCTTTCATCCATTTGATGTAATTATGCCCCTCTATACACATTTGAAGCTCTCCATTCACATTTTATGGTGTGATGAAAGGCCATAGTGTTGTTTTTGTCTCAGCTTCTCCTGTTCAGACTTAACCTAAGGTACAGTATGGTTCTTCACACATAATCTCTCTCAGAGTGAATATTAAGCCTTGTTTCCACCCGCTTCCTTGTTAGTTGCCTTCCCATGCCTTATCATGGCGCTTGCCCTCAAAATGATAGGTCAGACTACTTAAGCCACCAAGACTTATGGGAAGGTGGTATTTTTTGTGTCATAGGCAAACAGCATTATACTGTGTATCTTTTAAACTGTTCCAGATAAGAGGCTCCCCAACCTCTCCACTATAGTGCCACAGTCACCTACTAGTTGCCTACGTCTACCTGTGATGGTTACTCTGCTAAACTGCTAAACTGCTAACTGTGGCTTGCACGTGTGTAGTATCCACAAAGACAGCGTTTCTACAGAGGCACAACCCTTACCTTTCTTTAAGTTTGTTCTTGTTAGCAAATTAATGGAGGAATGGAGAGCTTTTAATCTGAAAGTGATACAGGAGGTTTTGATTTAAAAAAATATATACATACAAAAATTATATGTAAATGACTAAAAGTTATTTTTTAACGTTTTCCTTTCCATTAGACATGGCTACACATTTGACAACTGAAATTTAACATTTTGTCAACTAAAATGTACGCCATATGTTACATCCTGACCTTGTGGCTTCTAGTCTCTAGGCTAGCTATGGACTCAAAATCCAAAAATAACAGCGAAGTCTCAACAAAGACAGGTTTGTTTACTTTCACCACCAACGGTGCTAATTTACCGGTATGTTTGATCTGCAGCGAGACGGTAGCAGTAGCAGTATAATAAGGCTCAAATATGTTTTGCGGCTCCAGACAGATTTTCAAAAGTGTCTCTTTTAATAGCAAAAGTTGCCGACCCCTGCTTGAGATGATGCGCTGCTGCAGTTGTGCATGGTGTTGCTGAGGCGGGCTATGGGCTGCTCTAACCTGTTGACATGGGCGCAGAAATAAAAAGCAAGAGGCTCTGCGACACACGCGTTGCTCACACAGGCTGTCTGTCCCGGATGTTGACAGTAGCCAACATCACAGTAATTGTAATGGAGAACTAAAGGAAGCACAATGAAAGTGATTTTGTGACAATCATCCCTTTAGTGGTATTCACTTAATTTGGGCACCCATGGGCAAAAACATGTGTCAGCGTTTCTGCATTGATGTAAGCTGCAATTTGACTAGTTGCCAGAGTCATCTAATTTTTTGGGAAACTCTTTCAACATATTTAAATCAACATTAAGTATTTTTGTGTTAATCTGGTATTAAGTGGGAGGAAAGGTGCACTGAGTGACCTGCAGTGTGTTGGTGCATAATGGAGTTACACTGTAAGAGATACTGTAGGTTGTGAGCCTATAGGAAACCTCCTCCCTATCTCTCTTTCTCTTTTAATGTCTGGGCTCTGGTTTGTTTCACTTAATTCTATCTTCCCATCTCCTGATCCATCCATCAATGTCTCTCTTGGTCTCTCACACACTCTCTACAACACACACACACACACACACACTCTTCCTTTCTCATCCTCTGCTTGTCTCACATTGTGTCTCTTTGCAACTCATTTTCGCTCCCATCATCCTTTCTCTCTCTCTCTCTCTCTCTCTCTCTCTCTTGGTCTCTCTCTCTCTTGATGAGAGTGTGAATGAGTGGGTGAGGGAGTGAGTGTGGGCGAGCAGGCACAGCCGCTGATGCACTCGTCCTGGTCATTAATAAAAGTTTTATACACAGTCAGGAAATGCATTTGAGCCCCGGTGGCTGGAGCTCCTCTCAGACACACAGGAAATGGGCGCTTGGCCGACAGCCAATCCTGCTATTTCAGGGGTTCGTCCGGAGCCAATCAAGCAGGGCCTGGTCAGTTAATGGATCAGTGGCTCTACTTCTTCTCTACACCCAAATATCAGCAACAATTAGAAGGTGTGGGGGGTGACCAGGGTGGGAGCTTTCTGAAACAATCTGAAAAGTAGTACAATTACGAAATGATCTTGTAAATCCAAAAATCTGCCACATTTACCCATCAAAGGGCAATGCAAGGAGTGTTCCCAATGCTTTTGTATTACAACAATTCTCTGCGATGGATTGGCAAAATAAGATAAATACTAACATGAAGATTTTAACATGGTCACAGTAACAATGCCAACATACTGGTGCTAGGCAAAATATTATCCATCTTAGTTTAGCATGCTAGCATGCTTACTTGTGCTAATGTACAGAACCAAAAGTAGTTGAGGATAAAGCAAATATCATTAACTTCAAAATTCAAACTAAATACCTTAAATGTACTGGACAAATTTAAATTGATGGTGGCGCTAGTGGAAAAGTCAGTGATCCATCAAAGTCATTAGGATTCATCCTTTGGGAACCATGAGTGTATCAAATGTTGTGCCAATCCAACCCGTAGACGTTGAGATATTTGGCCACCGTAACTACCTGTAACAAATTCCATGGCAATCCATCCACTAGATGTCAAGATATTTCACAAAAAAACAAAAATGTTAACCTGCTGGTGGTAAAAAGAAAGTCAGGGGATCACCAAAGTCAGTAGACTGACCGACCGACTGAGTGACCAACCACCATCATGGCTAAAAATGATGAAGTCAGTTTTTCTATATAACTGTGACAATGAACTCTAAAAGGTATCCGGATACATAAAATAACAGAGCTAAAGGAAATAATGGAATGCTGATTGTGGCACTTCTCACTTCCTGCATATCCAATATCTTCCTCTATTACACATCTATCATGCATTATTTCTGCATTATTCATCATAATTTCTGTAATGAAACCTTTAGTAAGAGGATTTTACCATGGTGTTACTTGCTAGTAATGTAATGTAGTCCCACCTCAGCTCCACCCAGTTTCCCTCCTTTTGGGGGTGGGGGGACTCCATGAGTTGACCTACACACAGTAAACCTGAAATTCAGGATTCAGATATTTAAATCGATCAAGTTCAACAATTCTACACATTTTCACCTAAACCACTTAACTCAATCTGCAGCTGGTCAGTCGTGTCACATCAATTCATCGAACCTGCCGTCTGCACAGTTTTAAGTCTAACCTCAGGGCAAATAAAGTGAGGAGAAACTTCCCCTCACTTCATGTCAGACTGTTCAGCCGGGTACTTCAGATAAAAGCATCCAGTGAAAGGCAAGTGTGTGTGTGTGTGTGTGTGTGTGTGCAAAGGTTTGTGCAGTGTTGCTCACGTGAGAGACATACTGTAATGTGTTGTGTAAGTTGACACCCATGTGCTTCATGGGTGGGACGCCTCCTCCCCATCCAGCAGGCATTTGTTACTGCAGGACGATGACACAACCAGATCATACAGAGACACACACACACATGCGGGAAGAGTGCGTCCAGAGAGGAGCGCCGGCAGAAATGAATGACTTTGTCAGCTGTATGCTGTTAACCAGGCCATTTGACATTGATCCCTGCCTGACCCAGAACATATCTCCATCTCTCCCTCTCTCTCACATGCACACACACACACACACACACACACATACATACACTCATCTCCATTTGTTTTTGCTTAATTGGCATGCAAGTTTCATTTCAGTGAGGAAATAAGGGAATTTTTTTACACTAAGATTAATGCACTTTGTACTCTGTGTGTATGTTTGTGTTGTCGTCACCAGCATGCACATACTCAATACAGAGACATAGACATATAGTATAAATCCAGAAACAGAGATCAGTAGTATCAGGATATAATCTTTAAACATAATATGTAAAATAATATTAAAAAAACATTAAAAAATGTCAATGAATTAATAAGATATATATTTTGAAATAATAGTCTCTGTATAAACATTTTCTTGGTCTCGGTTTTTAAGTTGTTTTGTAGCTGTTGGGCATCATTGGGTGCTTGCTAGGTGGTTGCTTTGTGTTCCGTGTGTCTGCTTCATAGCTCAGTAAGGTAGCCCTCGTCAAACCAGAATAAGAATCTACTGTGAGACTGTTCTTAGGTGCAGTGGTTTAGAGCTAAATGCTAACATCAGCATGCTAACATGTTCACAATGAGTTAACATGCTGATACAAGGCACAGGTATAATGTTTACTATGTTCGCCATTGTAGTTGAGGGCGTTGGCATGCATTCGGTCATTAGCAGCAACGAGTAAGTACAGTTGAGGGCAATTATAATTTTAACCTGATGCTGGCGCTAAATCAAATTTATTACAGTTCATCCTGACATGAATGTCAATGTAATAAACCTAATGGCAACCTATACTATATAACAATAGGCCTACACTGTAACAGTTGTTGAGACAGGTGTTCACCAAAGTCGTCAGAGACATGTTCTGGGAACCATGAAATTCTGTGCCAATCCATCTAGTAGATCCACCTTTAACCTGCAGGATGATTGCTAGGGCATCATTGGGGGAATTTTCAAGGTAACATTATCACCGAGAAGCAAGTGTGAATGAAGTGTAAATAAAAGCCACGATAGGCAAGCTGTGATGATCCTCCCAAACCTCATTTAGAGAAAGTATTATAGTTTAAATGTTTTTGTAATACTCTGTGATTAACATGTCCAGGCCGCTAACAGTCAACTTTACAAATTGGCGAGGGTCACTGAATGTTCCATTAAACAACAGATCAACACAGAATGGATTGTGGACACTGAGGGCTGTAAAGGACATAGACAAAGTTGTGTCTTCCTAAGGACAAAAGATGGCTGCATTTGGAAGAGCATTTGAAATGAGACATTTTCATTGTGGGAAACTGCTTTTGTATCTAAGCTGTCTTTGTTACCCATCAAATCAAACAAACATACAAAAAAATAAAGTCACATGAATGCTAGTTTATAACTTTTAGTACTTTTTGTTACTTTTTTACCCAATTACCATGTGGGTGTTTTGTTTTTTGTAAAAAAAAGTTATATACAAAAACACTCTTTAGCCCTTGTAAGATAAAAAAAAATTAAAAACACAAGTTTTGATTTCTATTAGATAATCACATTTTCTTTGTCTTTATTACCCCTCAGCATCTCTATCAGCAGTTTGTTTCATCTCAGATATTTTCCTCAACAGGAAACAGAGCTCCCCCCACCCCCATTAGGGACCAGTGTCCGGTTACTTTAGTGTGTGTGTGTGTCTGTGTCTGTGTGTGTGTGTGTGCATGTGCATGTGCGTGTACGTGCCACATTTGTATGCCTACAGCTGGTATGTCTTGGCTCTCCATCGGATGGTTGGGCAAGTTGCTGAGTAAGGGCAAGCAGACAAAAAGACGCACAAAAGCACATACACAAACGGCACTCTGAGCTCACACTCACTCTCTCCTACTCTCTCTCTCTCTCTCCTCTCTCTCTCCTCTCCACACCACACTCACCAACACCCACCACATCGTCCCTCCCTCGTCTCTACAGACACACACACACACACACACAACACACCACCACCCCAGACCAACACACACACACAAAACCACACAAACAAAGGAAGAGGTTCATATTACAGTCATGCAGCATATTGTCAGTGATGTCACTTGTCCTTATGGAACGAATGAATGAATGAATATCTCCTCTCTCCCCCTTTTATCTTTTGGTATGACCATGGCTACAGTCTTGCCAAAACAATGTTTGAAAGCGTAGTAATTCAGAATTTTACAAAAACCAACAACAAATGGTTTGCAGTTTTCACATTACAACTGTTCCACGACTCAGTTGTGAGACAGGATAAATACAATAAACTGAACTGAATAAAGTGATGCTGTGTTTGAAATCACTGCCTTGTTCACTCATTCTATTGCCTACAACACTGAAATGGTTTGGTGGTGAACAGTAAAATGAGGTTTTGGTCATAAAAATCATCAACACTGAATCGCCTTCGCTGAAAGGTGTCATGTCCAGGCCACAGTCAGGATTACAGGTCATGTCAGCTGGTCATTACACTGGCTTTAAAATAATATATTATTTTAAATCCTTTTCAATGAGTCTTTGTATTCTGACTATTTGAGCTTTTAGGTCCAATAAAAATGAAAATGAAAATAAGGAGCTGTAGCAGTGAATCAGCAGGAGTCTGCAGGAAGTCAGTAAAGACTGACTTTTTTCTTTCCTACAGTAATCTGATCATATCTTTTTTTCAATAACTGGTGTGACACAGTAACTAGTGTGTACAGTTACTTTTTTTGTAACCTCATTATGTAACTCAGTCACATGTAATCCTTTACTCCCAAAGCATTGTGCGAAAATATAGTGCACTAAGTAGATACATTGATTCAGCTTGTTTTAACTTATTGACCAGTTAGTGACTACATCTTTCTATCTGGCAGTTAGCCAGCTAATTTGGCGGACTATTGTGGCTAGCTAGCAGTAGCATGTTAGCAGCCAGCTTGCCATTTATACTCTCAAATAGCCACCTTCTATTTTTTAAATTATTATTTTGTAGATATATCGCCACTTTCTGGTTAGACCAGGCACTGATCTAGGGATCAGAAAGAGAACAAAAGAAAAACTGTAAAGCCTGATCCAGTTAAAGTGAATATAATTTGGAACTGTGGACCATTTCTTCCAATATAATCCAGAGCATCACAATGAATCAACACTTCTCTGATATAATGTCAAATGACAAAACTATTTAAAATCTTTCTGTGTAAAGGCTTTTAACTGGATTCCATTATATGGTACCAGTGTTACCAGTGAAAACTCTGGTCAAGCTTCAAATAAAACAAACGGGTTTGAGCTGAAAGTAAAAGAAATTGACAGTATCACGTTTAAGTCATCCATTAAAACAATGACACCTAAAAAGGATCAACGATTGGCTTCTGCCCCGTCATGTTCATAAAGCAGAACTGAATTGAATTGAATTCAGTGATGGGAGAGGGAGGGGGTAGACACAGAGGAGTGAGCGAGAGAGGAGGGGAGGAGGAGGGGTGACTGGAGTGTGTGCCTGTATGCCTGTGTGTGTGTGAGAGAGAGACAGGGAGAGAGAGAAGGAGAGAGAGAGAGAGAGAGAGAGGGAGAGAGAGAGTGCATCCAGATCTCAGTCATTCATCTCTTGGGGAGAGGAGAGGAAACTACAGCAGGACGGGAAAAGAAACAGTTTTTGAGCGAAAAAAAGGATGATTTTTTTTTAACTTCTGCGTTCAATCTCTGACTTGACAAGCCTCCTCCAGCTGCAGTTTTCCTTTTCATTATCATTAACAACACCCCAAATACTCTGCAAGCTGCTGCAAGTATTTCACATCGCTCCTTCGACTGTGGGGTGGAGATACTTCCACTTCTTCTCCTCCTGCAACTGAGGACACTTTTCTCTCTCTTTCTTGAAACTGCATAAAAGCTGCATGTTTTTATAAGCATCTCTTGCAACTTGAATGTCTTTACAACTTGGACAGAGAGAGTGAAGTCCTTCGATGCAGTGTGCGTAGAAGGGACTGGTTGGTTGTTTTAGGGAGGTGTAGGAGGAGGTGACTTCAGGAGGACGCACCGGGATCAGACCGCTCCTGGAAGAGCTCCGGGAAGAGGAGGAGGAGGGTGCGTCACCCTGAGGAGAAGAGCATCCTCCCAGCCTTCTCACTCCATACAAACACACACCCTTAAGACAACGCAGACACAGCAATCTCAGAAAATTACCATAGAGGGACATCATATAAGTATTTTAGCAAACTAACACTCCTGAAGTAACATAAAGTAAAGATTAAAACATTACATTAAAAAAAAAACCACAAAAGTACATATAATCACTTTGTTCCACAGTCATACTACAACTCATTTAAGGGATATTGTAGGGATATTATACGACTATCATAGTTTATTTGTCAGCGGAACACGCACACGGACACTCAGGACGCCCAGCACGCCGCTGCAGAATGGATCTCCCTCCAATCAGAGGTAAGCATAAATTCATCCTGTCGCCATCCGATCTGCTGATGAACTATTGATGATTTGCGTGACCTTGGAATGAAAAAGTTCCATTGGGAATTTTTGATGAAATAACAAATTATTCAAGAGTTGTGCAGCTTTGCACACATCCTTTGCATCTTGGAACAGGATTCAATTTCAAGATTTTTACTTTAAGGCAGCTATTGTAGAGAGAGATACAGATTTCCCTGCAGAATCATACCTACAACGGCAGAAATTTAATGGGAATGTGTTAGCAGTGATGCATGACATGAACTAAAAGACATGAACTAAAAGTTCTTAAAGGCATATTAAAAGAAAACTTACAGGGGTTTATATGGAAAACTGACAGAGATTTTTTCAGTTCTAGTTCAGTGTTTTGGCTTTCTTTATCAGTCAGGTTTACTTTCTCCTTTTCAAGAAAATGTGCAGCTATACATCTCACAAATAAGCAGACATTTCTTGTGAGATCAAGCCAAGATCTACTTTTATGTCTAAACACAAGATCTGGTCTAAAATGAACCAAAAAACCCCCCAAAAAAAGCGTTATTTTGCTAAACTGTTTTCACTTGGTTTTACCTGCTTGGTCTGCAGCCACATGGGAGGAGGACAGAATTGTTTCACGCCTTAACACAAGTAATTAAAATCAACTGCAGTAAGGTGCCTCATAAATATCTTGTCACCATTTTATTGGTATTCAACTATGCAGCTGGTGACTTGTTTAAACAGATCAAATCCTACTCAGATTTATTCGGTCCATGCTTGTTTTCCATCTCTCGTCTTGGCCACTGGGTGAAGAAAGAGCGGCGAAAGGATGGTTTTTGTTTCATTTTTTATCATGTTTAAACTCAACCAATGTCTCCGCTTCATAAATACAAATTACTTCTCATCTTTTTACTGTACTGTGTGTGTACTACAGTTAAATACTACTGTATGACAGTTAAATATTGCGATGTGTGTGTGGGCCTGTGGATGGTGAAGTTGCAAGCATGTAGACCGTAACCTCCTTTGCCCCTGGTGGACAGATTGGTCCAAGTTATTGTTTTATTAGAAGTGAAGGTGAATTAGTCATCTTGACAGTAACATGTCATTTATCTTTTACCGACTTTTGGTGACTTCAAACTGACTCTTTTGAATCAGTGGGATGTGTGAGAGAGAGCATTTTTAAACGATCCTCCCAAATGAAACAGAGTGAAATATTCATATTAACTGATTGTTAGGCTGCATGTTAGCATTAGTCTCAGTGTGTTTCAGCAGATTGTGTGTGTGTGTGCATGTGTGCGTAACTGTGATGGGGACATGTGGGGTATGGGATTGATTGTCCTCAAGGTCGGATGCAGAATGTCAATACCCATCTCCGCTGGGGTGGGACTGGAGGGGCGGGTGGATGAGCAAATGATGGGATGGACTGATGGGGGGAGGGAGAAAGAGAGAGAAAGAAAGTGAATGGGATGAGATGAGCGGTTAGGCGGAGCGATTGACCAGGGATGGATGGATGGACGGTAGGGAGGGGACAGCATATGTGGAGTGGAGGAATATGGCGGATAGATGAATGAATGATGAAATGGATGGATGGTAAGAGGGACGGAGAGAGGGAGGGGATGAATGGAGAAGGAGGGATTTTTATGCCACAGCAGAGGAACTAATGCACTGACTAATGCACTGTCGAACCACAAACTTGTAGGAGACAATATTCACAGTAAAAAAAGCTTTGTAAAAAAGAAAAGAAGCATGGAAGAAAAAGATTGGTAATCTTTTTGAAAGTAATAATGCTTGACATTTTCAGAAATACAGTAAACTAATATAGGTCAGACCGTAATTACAGTTCATAGAAGCTTT
This sequence comes from Morone saxatilis, assembly GCF_004916995.1. Classification (NCBI taxonomy): domain Eukaryota; kingdom Metazoa; phylum Chordata; class Actinopteri; family Moronidae; genus Morone; species Morone saxatilis. The sequence continues at coordinate 4,629,297 of NW_023339763.1, read as the reverse complement.
AGCATTTGCACTTACACAAACAATGTCTTGTCAACCATTGCTGCTGCACAGAAAGTAAAGAAAATTTTACTTCAAATTTTAAATTAGAAAACAATATCCGACAGAATATGTCAAAGTGCTGCAATTAGTGCTTAGAAACAGAAAAGCCACAATCAACTCAGAATGTGTGCTAATGTCTTTAGGTGTAGTTCCTCAAAAAGGCCACAAGATGTCACAAGAAAAACTGTAAAACCCACTGAAGTCTAAATTAAATCTATTGTTTTCCAATTGGAAGTTAATCTAATTGCTTAGTTGAATGTTTGATTATTTGGTCGACAGGCAAGTCTGATAATTGTCATTTTTCAAGCAAAACATCTGCTTGTTCCAGCTTCACAAATATATTTGCTGCTGTGGTTAGGGTTAGGGTTAATATGACTGTAAATTAAATATTTTTTTTTTTATCCGACCAGCAGTCCTACTGAAATGAAATGAAATACTACATTTTACTAAAACTATTTTAATGACTGCTATGTGTAGGAACTGCAAGTGATCAACACCTTGAAATCTTGTTGCTGATATAACGTACATGGCCGTAAAGTTAGTGTTGGCAGATTCTTTTGTTGGCATTTTCACTTGAAAATACATGCTGGACAAACAACATGCTCTGCACTCCCTATTCCCCAGCCACATGGCCCCAGACACACCTGGCGGAGATCTCCTTTCTACTTTAATTTGGATTAAAACAAAATAGCAGCACTGTAATAGAAATTCAGGAAGCCTCAATCTTATAATATAAGAAATTATGAAAATACAGAGACAGTTGTTGTCAGCAGCAGCCAGTAGTTACTCATTCATGGAAAGTAAAGTGAACAAAATCAGCCTGTAGGTCAAATGACACTTGGCAAAATCAAGCTCAAGTGAAGTTTCAGGGACTTTCATCAAAAAACTGCTGCCAAACTTTTGACTTTGCACCTTTAGCTCCTGAAATGACAGTTGATGATTTTAGTCTCCTTGCACAAAAAATGAGAGAAATATATTTTCCAGCATGAAAGGACCTGCTTCAAGGATTCAGTCGACTTAAATCCACCTGTAACACCAAAGCACTGTGGCAGCGCTGTGTTAGCAGAACTGTGGCAAACACTGCTTTGTAAATTATCAGGACACCCGCCTCCACTTTGTTGGTGCCTGTTTGACTTCTACTTCCTGCTTGTCACTAGTAATTTTAATTTTCACCAAAATATCATAAATCCCTCATCATTGCACATGGAACAAATTCAGTAAGAACACCCTTTGTGGAAAAATACAACACCAATTAAGTTACAATAGTAGCCTTACTGATTTATTTTCCAACTTCATGTGAATTTTTACTTCAGTGAAGATAAGATGATAGATGAAGATTAAACCAGCCCGTCCTCACCAGAAAAATGGCTGTATAGGTCATTTGTGAGGGCAGCTTTTTATGACCCATAGTTAAGTTTATTGTAAGACATTTAGTGGCCAGGTGACCGGATTTACTCAGGTGACGTGGAGGAGGCCAGGGTGGATGAATGAGAGAAATGAAGGTCTTATCATTATTGTTTTTGATTTAGCCTAATAGGTCAAGTGGATTGTTGACAATCTGGTTTTATTCAATCTGTGTAAATGTGTTGTGAAATTATATCCAAAAATGACTCCTACTTCCTCCCTAGCTCTCTCTCTCTCTATCTTTCTCACACACACACACACACAGCTTTTCTTAACTGTTTGTTTTGACTTTCTTATCTCTCGCTCTACATCTGGCTCCACCACTTTCCTTTTTATCGTTATTAGTATCACCATCCCTCACTCATTCACTGCCTCTTTCCTTCCTCTTTCCCTCCCTCCCCCCTTGTTCTCTCCCGCCTCTCCCCCCTGCCTGGACTTGCTGGTCTGCAGTGTCTATTTCAGTCTTTCCGTTGGGGTCAGATTCGGCACATCCGGTATCTCATCCAGTTTATTGTCATTCAATCCTGCTGTGCTCCCGGAGGGCATCAGGAGGAAGGCCCCTGGGTCTTAGTGCCTGACAGGTCACACATACACAGTCATACACCCAGAAAAGCTGGCAGCATTGTAGTCAAATGTTTTGACCTTATGAAGCTGCTGCTTTAAATGTGCTATATACAGTTATACATAACTTCTCTTTTTCTTTGATTTGATTTTATTGACTATTTAAATTTTTTTCTCCTTTTACATTCACATACTGGGCTGGTTTACTACATGTCACTAATGCTCATCAATGTATTACTAAATTAAAACTACCAAAAAGTTGTTCAAATCAAAATACTGTTTACATGTTGATGTATTATTAAGGGTAATATATATGAAATTCACTTGCCACTAGAAGTCACACTACAGCACCAGCATCACAGACCAAAATAATGGGCACTACAGCTGACCACACTCCATTGACAAAAACAGTAGCAGTTAATCGGAAAACACACTTCAAACTGGGCAGAAACAAATGTTTTGAACCAAAACCGTCTCTGTTCATCTTTCCACTGTTCCAACAATCCCCAACTTTGGTTTGGTCGAAATAAACCATTAATAGAGTTAGATAAGAAAATATCTACAAAACTGGATGCTATGGCTGACACATAAAACATTAGCTAATCCTTGGGGACAAATGCGCCCATCAAAGTACGTCCAAAGAATGTTTTTCCCTACAAAGACAGAACTTCTGTTTAACCAGAAACAGACATAATATCAATAGTGACCAGACTCCATAGACAAAAAACGATAGACAGAAACAAAATAAAACCACCTTTGTTAGTCTTTCCACTGTTCACCAACAACAATCACCCACAATCAACCAAAACATCAGTTTCAGTTGCTGTGCTCATTTGGAAATGGAGGTACTAAAATGCAGCACATCATTCACTGCTCAAGAAACCACTATATCTTTATATAGCATATAGCTGTTGCTGCTATATTAAATGTTTTAAATATCATACATAATTTTTAATGTTACACTGAATGACAATAAAAAAGAATCAGTAAAAAGGATTAAACTGTGTATTGTACAGTATAATGTTTTAAAACAGATGATAAGCTACATATTAATAGGTTTAGTTTAAACAATTGAGCTAAAATGTTCATACACTCAATTGTGAGGATGTAGACTGAAAAACTAGTCAGCCTGTTATCTTAACAGTGTTATTCTGATTTAATAAGACAGAACTGAAAGATTCTTTCAGGTTTGTAGGCAAAGTTTCTTGTGCCAACCCTTTGAGTTAGTGTTGCTTTGCCACAATTATACTCTGGCACTGGCTTTGAAACTACATTTACCATCATGTAAGCAGATACAATTAACAGAATATGTAACAGATGAGTTAAATTATTAAACATTCTATGAAATATTGTGCTTTTGGTGTCTTGTCAAGTATTTCTTAGAGGGAGTGTGGTCTTGGGCTCACTGAATGCACACAGATTAAATTAATATTGATCTTCTCGGTTGAAAAATAAGCAGATGTGTTGCTTCACACTACTTGTTGGTTATTCATTAACTGTGATGGTCACTGCTGAGCTGCACTTGTCAAGTATTATTTCTTACAAAGAGCTTATGCATGTTCTCCTCAAAAAATATCTTTAAAACTTTGGAAAGAGAGAGAGGGAGGGGACACAAAAAGAAAACATAAGGCCAAAAAGCACAGAGGAGCAAGAAAAGTAAAAGGGAGTAAAGGACAGGACAGCAGAAAAGGGATGAAAGGGGAGAGCGAAGGGAGGCGGTGAAGGTGATGTGAGGGGAGGAGAGGATGTGAGAGGATAGGGAGAGAAATGAGAGGAAGGGAGGAGAGAGGAGAAGAAGAGGAGAGGGCAACCCCTCCTCATTCCAAGGCGAAGGGTCACTGCAGTCAGTTTTAAAATAGCCTGAAACCATGATGTCACCGGTGAGAGATGCAGCGTTGCTCTGTCCATTAAACTCAATCGACCATCAGGAGGTCGAGTCCAGACTCAGCGGAAGTTAGGGAGTCAGCGGACAGATGATGGATCAGCACAGTTTAAAGGTTTCTCTTTACTTTTGACATTTGAATCTGAGAGTTTTTATGTGTTACTTGAAAGGTGACCAACTCTTTAGTCAGCCACCAAAAAGCATTGCCAGAAGACCAACAACAAGTTAATGTGTTGATAGCCATGGGTTTCACCACAGTGAATGTAGAAAAGTGACCCACTGACAAATGGGTGTTTGTGTGTTAGCACTTATTTATTCAAACTCATTTTAAAATAATAATTTCTTTTTATACAGTTAAACTTCTGTTTGGCCCTTTTCTACTGTTGATGCTTTCCTAATTTCCATTGCCATTCTAAACTATTACATTCTGGCGGTTCTCACCTAGTTTCAGCTTTATTTGACACAGAAGAACAATTGGGTACAATAAGCATTAGCAATGATGGTTAAGGAGAGAAAGAAGAGACAGGGTTTCTGCAAGGTTCACCAAGTTAAATTAAAAACCCTTTAAGACCATTTTAATACCATTAATTCAATTTAATACCTGTTTCACAGCCATACCGGCTAACGTATGAAAGTATGAAGGAAAACCAGTAGAGTGAGTAAGAAGTATAATACCAATAGTAGGGCCCTTAAAGTGATACCGATACCAATGAATTATTTCATTCATTTAAATTTAAATTCATTCCGAGCAAACACAGCGCAGCTGTCAACCCTAAAGTTTGCTATAGTTCTTTATCACGTACCCATATTCCCATTTTCTCGAAAAAAAATCCTTCCACATTGAATGCATTCATTTTTATCAGACACCCATACTTTTAAACATTTTGCACGCTAATCTGTCAAATCTGTCAAACTCGACCTCACAGACTGTATGTAGCTGCTAGCTATAGCTGCTGTAGCTGCGGTAGTGGGCCAGTCACATGTTGCATTAAATCGGTTGTGGTGATCGGCTATAACCAAAAACCATACACATTTTTTTCTAGATCTGGGTACTAAAAGGTTCAAATGCAGGTATTATTTGACTGTAGAAATGATGATACTATTTCTACTGCTATCGATCAAGAATACCCAGCACTAGTAGGGACAATATAGCCTAGAATTATTTTTCAGTACTTCCCAGCAGTATAGAACAATAATTTGGAATAACTGAAGGACTCGGACCTGGACCCAGATAAGTGGCATAAATGGACAAATGGATTAAGTTAATTTAGGATTTATTGCTATAACCGACACTTTGTTATTATGAAACAATGAGTTTCCTAGCTACTGTAGCTAGTAGTGACAGTGTTTGCTGGAGGTGTGATGGGACTACCTGAAACTCTTTTTTTACCTGAAAAACTTTTAGTTTTTAGGTGTATACCATCTCCTAACATCTAGCAATTGAATAAAAAAAAATATTGCTGCTTATATCAGGCAAGAGAAAGTATTTTGTAGATTCAATTTTAGACTTTCTAATACGCTTTAAGGCCTTTTTTAGGGAACTAAATTCATAGATTGTTAAGACAATTCCATACTTATGTATGTGTTTTGATGGGAAGCATGAATTCCAACAGCTACACTGCAGATGAGAGCATCAGTTAAAACTTGGTGGTGTAAATGATTGGGCAGCAGAGAATGTATACAGTGTGTGTTTTTGTGGAACAGAGTGATGGAGAAGGACTGTGTGTCTGTGTGTGTGTCCCAGGGCAGAGGCTCAGTCATTACTGATACTCCCTGAGCACAGAGGTCCATCCTTAGGTTACCACTGACAGCCTCTTGAAACACCATCTCTCTCTCTCTCTCTCTCTCTCTATGTGACTGTTTCGCTCTCCATTTGTTTTGTTTCATTGACATTCATTTTTACACTTTACACATGCAATGTTTGGGAAATTCATTACCAGTAGTAGCTTAAGAGAAAAAGTCAAATTGACATTAGCATCTAGTTTCAGAGAGTGACAGATGCCTCTCCCATCCTTTCTCGTCTGAGCCAGATGGATTGTCTACTAAATAAAACACTCATTGTGCTGCTGGCCATGTTGGTTCAGTTTTAGCCATAAAAGTGCTTCTCCTGAAGTGAACCACCTTCACATTTGTGGGAACATCAGTGATGAGGAATGCATGTGATCTAAATATATAAGGTTATAAGGGAGTATTTGATGAGAACGTTTTATTTTATGAATACAGCAATGCATATCATTCCTCAGGGTGCCGTCAGGTTTTTTTTAAAATTATAACGTAAAATATCTGAGAAACACAGCAAGTTCTAAACATGCAAGCATTTTTAGTTTGGGAGGGTAACTACAAAAGTAACATCCGTGGTTTTTGCACACTCCACCCCTCTATCTGAAGATATAGCCATGGAAACCATGTTTGGGAAGTCAGCTACCCAGAATCCTCACACAATCCCTCATTAAATAATGACAGGGTTTAATTTTTAAAGGGCTAAACCAAAATTGTTCAAATTGACTGGATTCAGGAGATTTTGATTATGGCATGGGCTGTGGGTTCAGATGCTGCAGTGGAAAGGCTAGCTCCTTCAAAACTACCCAAACATGTATCACCTATGACAGAAATAGCCCCAGTCATCGGAAAAGGGAGCGTTGGGTTCGGATTTAAGAGCAGCGGACCAAGAGACGATCCACTCAGCCAGATCGACCAGGCGGGATCAGTGCCAGCACAGCAGTTGTGCCAGATAGGAGCTTCTGGACCAGCCTGGATTTAAGTCTGCTCCTGGCTAATAGGGCTGGACAAATGGGGATTTGGGCTGGCCAACAATGGACAATCAGAGACTGTTGTGCCTACATCTTTACAGAGACGTGCTCCATTAAAATCCCTGCTCAAGCACCTGATGGGCTGATCGTGTTCGGAGCTCAAAGAGTGCAGGTTGAGAAGAGATGGACTGGAAATTGGTGATGCTTGGTGCTCAAACACAGTCAAAGTGGATGGACACAGTTTCTCTTTCTGTGCAGATGAAACCATATTATCATCACTATCTTGCTGTGGTTTATATTTTCCCCCAGACACAATTTCAAAAGATGCACTGCAGAAGTATTTCCTGGGTGTTTATATTCAGCGTTACTCATCAAAACACTCAGTGTCGAATGCATTTCATTCCTCATAAAACTTTTTAAAAATCCATTATTGTGTACATCCATGTTCATTAGCTCGCAGCCTTCTTCTTCCCTCTCTTTGTTGGTGCATTGCAGCACATCTTGACGTGTTACCACCACCTGTTGATCGGTGGAATAGTGTGACACCATTGGTGGGACTGTGTATCGCGTTACTCACGTGTGCATGTGCGTCCTTGTGCACACGCTTGAGATAAACAAAACATGGACCCACTCATAGAAAAACAGCTCCATGGCACTACTTTAGGTCTAAAACTCCACAGGGAACCTTCATGTGACTTAAAAAACACACACTGCCCTCAGATCAGCTTGTAATGTGAGAGGGGAGGGTGCTGCCTGCTCCGCCCTACACCATCCTCAAACACTAACACACACACCCATACACGCACACAAACAGCTCTCTTCCCAGCTGTTGTTGCCAGAGGGTTGATAACAGACACTCCCAGCAGAGCCAGACTAAGCATCACCACCCAAAACAACTGTAGCCCTCCGTGTGGCCAATGTATTCAATTCACATCATGTGCAGGTGCAACCAGAGCATGCTAGAAATAATGTTCAAAATAAAAAATAATGTAAAATAGTGGAAGCTTTCTCAAGTGTATATCTCCTTGCCTGCCATTGTGGGAAAAAATATAGCGCTGGTCATTTAGGTCACAACTACTAAGTTGAGGGTTACAGTAAAGGATTTCTGTAGTGAAATAAGCTGAAATTTGGATGGATGTTGGTGGAACAGCTGCAATTATGTTTTTAATATGGATTAATCAGACATTTCTTTTCTTGGTCAATAAAGTGTCAGAAAAAGGTTTTCAAAAATGCACATTAAATATTCCCACAGCTCGAGGTGATGTCTCGAAATCTTGTATATTGTCTAAACAACAGTCCAAAACCCCAAATTCTATATTTGTTCATATTACTTGAGTTTTGAATTTAAGTTGAACTCGAAGGGATGCTCCACTACATTTTTCCATCTTAGATGCCACAGTCTCTAACTTTTTGTTGTGACTCACAGTATTTTTTGCCTTGTTGGGGTTGGGTGGGGGGGCTGGAAGTGGTTGGCTCAACCAGTAAGTAAATATGAGGTCATGGAAATGGACGGCAGGCCTCTTCTTTTTAACAATTAGATGGGCTGATAGGCGGGCAGAGTATGAGAGAGCCGCGGCCACTGCTCTGCTTGATGTGATTAGTCACCAGGACTTCTCCTCTCTCCTCGGACTAATTTGAAAATGCATCCTCATCTAACCAACCTGGGCCTTCTTATCTGCTCCTTTATAGCTGGACCTCTGGAAGGAGGGGACTGAGTGATAGATACACAAAGGTGCTGGAGGGTAGAGCACCTTTATGCTCAGACTGCCACAATTTGTTTACAAGACTCTCCTCTGAAAGCCTGAAGGACAGGAAGAGCTATTTTTTGTTGTTTTTATTTTTGTTTTACAGTCCGGCTTGCTAATCACCTCTCCTTCCTTCCCAGTGATGGATTGCCATTCTTGGGTTTCATCCACATCCCCGATCTCCTCTCCTATTGCTTTTGTCCTGCATTTTTCTAAGGGCCATTTTTCTCCTTTCTGTATTTAACTGTACAGAACTGGGCAATAATAGGATGTGATCATTATTATGGCTTCAATGAAATCGTCTGGTGACAATATGACACTTGATAAAATTATGTGGCCAATGGTGATTCTGAGCAAATTTGTTTTATTCAGGTGTAGAGTTTTGTTTGATGTCACATATAACAGTGGACCACAATTTTTCTTCCTCCCCTCTGAGATGTAAATGTGTTTTGCCTTTGTTGTCTAACTTTTAGGGGATTTTTGGTTGATGATGCAAAGTTTGTGTTTCCGTCTCTGCTGTTACGCAGGTGGTCTCTGCTGCACATACAAACTACCCTGTTATTATGATATGTATAACTTCCTGTGTGGTAGAGGTTGTTTTTCGCTGACAGGGTGAACCAGCAGCAATTAACAGCAAAAAGGTAAACCAATTCTGCAATTCATCAGCGGCACATTAGCCATGATTAAGGGCTGGAAAATGCTTCTCTGGGCTGCATGTGAGCAAACATGCAGAGATGTTGTTCAGAGACTTTTGCAAGGCTGTTTTTTCTTTTTCCATTTTTAACCTGTTTTAACAGAAAGTTGATCAAACAATCAGCTTGGATGACACATAGGGTTTGCCCAACATGTTGCCAGAAAAAAACTGGTAAGTGTGCACATTGGCTCATCTGTGAACCTTTGATTGCCCAGATCACCCATCTCTGCATAGATCAGCAGACATATATGTGTACCTTTGCAGGACAATAATTCCATCTTAACAGGAAGCAAGGAAAAAATGAATCTGCTTAGACCTAACAGATCAACACACACTCAAGGTCGGGTTATGGTCCAAAGAAAATAGTCTGTACGATGTATGGTTCTGACTAGGTTTAGTTTAAATGCTGTTCTACAATCCAACAAACAGCTGAAGCATACTGACACCCAAACGATTCACAATGGTCTATTCAACCACTTCTTAAAAGAGGGTGGTGGTAATGCATAATGCTGATTATTATGATTATGATTCTGTATTCACATGCACGTGGCCTATGGTTAGTTGCTGCTGCTCGCTCTTACCTCCCTCCTCCATCTAATCTCATGATCTGAGCTGCTTTAAATGCATTTCCATTTGGCCTCATTACTCTCTGAGAGGACTGGCACCATGTGAGGAGCAAGCCAGCTATCTCTCCCCCTTAGCCGTCTTGGCAAGACTGCAGTTTCTTTGTGTATGTATAGCGGAGCGTGTATGTGTGTGTATATATATGTGTGTACAGTATTTGTACATACATCTATCTTTATTATACACAGAAATATAAAAGAAACACGTTTTCCTTCCAAAGCGAGCAGTAGATATCAAGCTCATTTTTGTTTTTGTTTTTTTGAGTTGTGTATTTTCTTTCAGGGCTCATCTGATGCCTGAGCAGGAAATCAAATCAGCTGCACATTCAACTAGACTTGGGCCTTTTATTTAATTTTGCCTTTTTTGCTCATGCATTAACTGCACTCCTAAGCAAATTTATATTTATCTTTTAAGCATTTAGTTGCAGTCTTACCCATCATTACAATGAGTACACTATGCACTATTTTCTATCTCATGTCATAATTTTCTGAAACTGAGATTTTTTTTAATATAACAATAATAAATAATCTGCAGAAAAACAAGAACATTGTACCAATTATTTTCTGAAAGGATTGTTTGGAATCCTGGAGATTGGTTTTACTGCCCATTTTTATCACTTACTGAAGCCAGAAAACCCAAATTTGGTCAAAAAGCAAGAAGCCTTGGTGTTGTTGAGGTGGGACAAACAAGCAAAATCCACCACATTAAGGGTGCCTCAAAACAAATCCTGAAATCCGATGATTTTTCTCATTAGCTAAAATAGTGTAACCACTGAGATATTTTTGGTTTTAAGGCCTCTGGTTTTGAGATATGAGTCTGCGAGACCTCAAGAGAAATATTTCAAAAAGCCAACATCTTTCCGGAAACAATGTCCCGGTTACTGCAGATAATCCACATACTTTCCAATGAAAAACAGACTTGAGCATACTTGTAAAGCTTAGCAGATAAACGCTCACCCTTCAACAGGAAACATGTTGATTTATAAACTGAATTTGTTTTGTTACTTTACAGTTCCTCTAGTCTTTCTGTTTGGCCATGCTGCCAGCCTCTCTGTCTGCAGGTGGGTTTCCTCCGTGGCAGCAGCAGCTGTGTTCAACAGATGCTAAATTACAGTGTGGACCTGATGGTCGCATCTATCTGGCTCTGGCAGGCTAATAATAGCGTTAGCCTGAGCAGTGGAGAACCTCAGCGGTCATGATGACATGGCTGATGGTTGTGTGGAGGCTGTGCTGCCAAAATCCATATTTGATCAAGTGCTGCTTAAATATTTGGGAAATAACATGAAGGCTATCTGCTGTATGTAATGTGGTGTTCCCTTTCTGCCATAAATTATGCAAAATGTATTAATGAGTTTGATTTTGAATATTTCTGAATATTTGTTGGTAAAACAGTTCTGAAGGGTCTTTTTTCTTGCTCAATATCAGATAATAACTTTTATAATAATGTTATAAACACAAACCAGTGACTCCATGATTGTTTGGTCAGATGCCACAATTTCTAACCTTTCTGTTGCATTTGTTCTGCCTGAGCTCCATTTTAATTTGTTTCCACTGTTCAAAAGAAAACTTAAAAAGTTGTAAACCACAAAGTTAATCAAACAGTTGGTGTGACTATGATCTATTCTCTGGGTTTTCTGCTAATGCTTTTTTACTTTCTGGAGGTGGTACTACTTTGTGTCCAGTCATTGTGGCTTTGGTTCACATGCTAACTAGGCAAATCTTTTTCCGTTCATTTTAAACAGACCAGAAACAAAACACATCAGTTCCTGTGCACCAGAGGATGTGTTTAGTTCAGCAAATGGAAAATATTCCATGGAACAGTGAACACAGAACATAGCCTGAATATTTCTTGTATCATATCATGAAAATGTTTCAGATTATAATTTTAGAGTTAATGAAAGCAAAGCTACTTTCTGTGCTCTGGTTAGACGCATCATTCATTTAGTACTGAAGCTGATTAGCTGATTACTTGATTGGCAGAAAATTAACTAATAACAATTTTGATAGTCAATTCATTACTTGAATCTTGAATTACTTGAATATTATTGATAATAGAATATCTTTGTGTTTTTAACTGTTTGACCAACAAAATAAGTTATTTTAAAAAAGGGTATAAATTAAGGTAGGACCACATTTTATGCCAATTTAGACACTGAATAATTAATAAATTATAATTATGTTAATCATAACTACATTTGTGGCATGCACGATTATAGTTAAGACATAAATGGCTTTGTCTGGTAAATTTCCTCACTGCTGTAACCTTACAATGACATGAAAAGGCTTGTGACTTCAAGGTTTGCAAGGTTTTAAACAATACCCAGCCCTACTTGCATGTGCAAAACTTGCATTTGTCTGTATAATAACAGGCTTGTGTGATAAGACAATAGAATCACTAAAAAGGTAGCAGGTCAACTAATCACTATCGCTTCCTTTCTCTGTGTTTTTGCAGGTTTATCTGATGTGCCGTGAGAGTTGGGAGCACTTTGCCCCAGCCCCGGCCTGCAGCCCTGGTGCCACCCAGTCTGGCTCACCAGGATGGACCCTGCTCATTCCTTCGGCGGGGAGCTGGACGGGCTGGACCTTCAGCAGGTCCCAGTGCTGTCGCTCGACCAGATACGTGCCATCCGGGCCAACAATGACTATGTGGAGAGGCCCGTGGCACTGGAACCGGCAACCCAGTCCGGATTTTTCTACGCCCATGAAGATCGTTACCCCCATGGAGTATTCTCCCATCACCCCCAGCCTTCCTTTCGCTCAGCCCTGCCCCGCAGCCAAAGTCAGCAGCAGCACGCTCACCTGTCCCACCTGAGCCGTTCCAGTACCATAAGCTCCTCCATGTCTCGGACCAGTGCCACCTCAGACCAGCGGCTACTGGCAGGTTTGACACCATCTCATTCTGGCTTAGGTTCAGTGGTTCGTTCTCAGCCTAAAGGAGAACTCAAGCCTGATGTTTCTTTGGGTAAAGGCCTGACAGAGGACGAGGCTGAGCAGGGCCTTCATTTATTCATCTGTGAGCGGTGTGGTCGCTGTAAGTGCCAAGAGTGCTGCACCCCCCGCCGCCTGCCTTCCTGTTGGGCCTGTGGACAACGCTGTCTATGTTCTGCCGAAAGCGCCGTGGAGTATGGCACCTGTTTGTGCTGTGTTAAAGGCCTGTTCTACCACTGCTCCGCCCAGGATGATGAGGATAACTGTGCTGACCGGCCATGCTCTTGCGCTCCAGCCCACGCCTGTGCCCGCTGGGGCACGATGGGGCTGCTGGCGCTCTGCCTGCCCTGCCTCTGCTGCTACCCCCCTGCCAGGCTGTGCCTTGCCCTGTGCCAGTGTGCCCACGACCGTGCCACACGCCCCGGCTGCAGGTGCAGCAACACCAATACTGTGTGCCGCAAGATTTCCGCAACCAACCCTAACCCTGGTCATCCCTCACTCCGTAGCAAGGCCCTGGAAAAGCCGTTATGACAGGCCTGGATGGGGGCCAGGTAAATCCATTTCCCCATCGCCGTCGCCAAAGCAACGCTGTCGCCAACAGTGCCACAGCTGACATTGTGACGACAATGCCATTGTGACCCACCTACCTACGTACGACAAGCCAACCAACCAACCAACCATCCAACCGTGAAGTGTTGTTCACCTAATGTACCTTGAATTTACTTCTTCTCCAGCTCAGGAGGGACCAAAGCTTTACTGTGCCTGTTCATGTTGGAGACTTCATGCCTAAACACAAAAACTTGTCCTGAAAAAGAAGAAGCTGTCGTGCTTTGCTGGACTGCCCTTCAACCTTAACCAAGACTTCCAGACAAAAAAATCTCTCTCTCTCTCTCTGCATTTTGTGGTATAATCTGGACGTCTTAAAATCTATTTATTTATTGTTGAACCTCCTTCCTCCTCACCCTTTGCAAAGAGAATGCACAGAGCACACAGACAGGCGATGGACCAAATCAGGAAGGAAAGACGCCTGTGGCGATGTGTATGGCCTATGCCAATAGAGTTTCTGTCTTTTAGAAAGAGAGAAACAGAAGAAACATGGGAGATTGAGGACTTAAACCACAAGGACATTCAGAAAACTCCACAAAAGGTTGAAGATGAATGAAATGAGAAACCAACATTGTGCCGTAGTGATTATCAGACTGGGAGTCTGAGAAAAGCACCAAGGCATAAAGTGAAAACAAAGACACTTGTAACACACCTGTAACAACAGTTTGACACCAAATAAAGGGACCATGCACTGTACGAACTGAGAGAATCTCAATGCTATTAAGCTCATTTGTAAAGGAAAAGCACTGTGAGGTAGATGGACAATGTTTTCCCCAGCAGCTTAGAGCTGAATGGGGGATTATTTAACCAGAGGGAGGGTGCATCCATTGTGACCAGGCAGCGTGTGTGTGTGTGTGTGTCTGTGTGTGTCCTCCTACTGTACAACAACCTGTGTATGTAGAGCCTGTGTGTATGTTGTTTTGTCAGCAGAAGAAGCCTCCCTTGTCTTATTTTTAGCAGTGCTGCTTCAGTAGAGCTCTGAGGGTCTGGTCGGGTTTCCTCCCGAAGTCAGTCTGTCGCCAACCTCCCTCCTCTGACCGACCTCCTTCACTGCCCCCACCTCCATCCTTCTCTCCTCACGTATCACATTTAATCCACGCTCCTCCCATCCTCAAATCAAATGCTCTTTTTTCTGAACCATTTTTGTGTCTCCTTCTTACTCAGGCTATTGGCTCAAGTGTCAGGGTATTTTGATGGTGGTGGAGCTGTGCACATCCCTCACCAACAAATTGAGTTATACAGCTTTGATGACCTTTGAATATCCCAGCAGTCCGAGCTAGACACCTAGATAGTCCTCCATACTGAACATAAAATAAAAAAAATCTTCTAGCAAATGGCACAGACATGTACAAAATGTTTTCTCCTCTCAGTGTCTCCTTTGAAGTTACAACATAACAAAAAGAAAAAACAATTTCAACATAACCCAACCAGCGAAAGCCAGCTGAAAACATTTTTCCCCACACACCCATATATTCCTCCAGCCTTGTCCATCTCTCCTCTTACGCTCAGAGGGCTAAAAGCCTCCAGTTCCTGGTCCATAGAGAGTTGATCAAACAGGCAATTAGCTTCATGATAGCTCTTAATGGGCCAGAGAAGAATGGAGCATGGGAGGGAGGGAAGTGAGGGGACAGGATGAGTGGAGTTGTGGTGTTTGGCAGATTGACAGCTGATGGGGAGAGAGGGATGCTGGGAGGAAAGAGAAAGGCTGGATGGAGGGAAGGAAAGAGAGGATGTTGATGTCGCCATTAAGTCAGATGGAGACCATTCATGCTCTAATAAAATTAGCAGTGTGACTTCCATTTTTTTTGGTTAAAAAGGACTTTCAATGCTTCTACTGAACGTATTTAGCACTTCAGGTACATAGTTCAAAATGTAAAACGTAAATACAACAGTGCATGTCTTTTTCAAGAAGGAAGGATTCAAAGCTGATAAAAAACAACATACACACAGCATCAGGTGTGTGCACGTGTGTGTACGCTTGAGTGTATGCATGTACATGTTTTTAGGCGTGCGTGGGTGTGTTCATGTGTGGATGCATATGGGCTTTTCTGTGTGTGTGTGTACGTGTGTCAGGGTGCGTCACCTAAGCACAGACAGACACACACTGACCTGATTTGTTAAATGTTACTTTGCTATATTTTTATATGTAAATATGGGCTATTAACTGTATAACTATTTTTATTCTGCTTTATTTTGTTTCTATGAGATTGATATTATTACGGCTGTTTTTCCATTATAATGAACATTTACTTATTTACAGTCCACTTATGATCAATTCAGGAACTTTTGGGGCAACTCTGACAGCAAACACTGAATAAGGACTTAAGAAAATGTTGTAACAGCAATTCATCACCACACCCCTTACTATAGCACAGTATTATAACTTGATTTTGAACCTTTTTTGACAACAAATACATATTTACCATCAACCCCCAAAACCCCCCTGTTCTTTTTGCTGGCCCAAAAGTGAACAAAGTCAGGATTTGTCAAACAATATTACTCAGATGTATAACAGTGCAGCTGTGATCACTAGTATACTTTATACAAATAAAAGGCCTCAATATGCTTCAAAGGAAGTGCTTAGCGGTTCTTCTAACAGCGCCTTAAACCCCTTTTCTGATGGCCGAATTTAGAAGCTGTATCAAATCATATTTCTATAGACAGTCAGACAATCGTGTGGTGCACAGGTGTCAAGGTATAATTTTCATTCTTTTTTCATTTCTTTATTTATTGAAGTCTATGGATGCGTTCGATTTATAAGATTAACTGTGATTCATACAGTATGCTCCACATGGTATAAACACCTTTGCCTTTAGATGTAGTTGGACGACATGATGGACCAACAAGTATGTTTGAATCATACTGAGGCCTTAAGGATTATAAAGGGTTTGTAAGTTGACAGAATTACTCAATGTCAAAGAAAGCTCAGTTGAAAAAGGCTATTCACCAACCAAAGTTATTCTTTACTCACATGTACTCACATTCACGCCTTATGGTTTGGTTGTCATATGTAGAACATCATGACACAAGTAAAACAAGACTTAGTGAAGAGTGATAAGAAACGTTTTACTAGTAGTTTTAATGTGTTACTGCTGTTGGCTTTCAGGGTGTGTGAATGTTGCCCCAAATGTTTCTGTGCTCATCAAAGGTTTCACTTTGATAGACAGGTTGGCAACTGTGGAGGACACACTCAATTTAAATATGTTTTTTTTTTCTTCCTTTTTTAATGTTGCAACTTTCTCCACTTTTAGAGTTAACTATGATATTATTATTATTATTATTAGTAGTATTGGCAACCAAAAATAATCTATGTAATTGACACATGTTAATGCAAATCACCTAGGCTGACACTATGTCCACATTAAGGCTGATGAATTTGAAAACTTTATTTTCCTACATGTTCACTTTTCATCAAGTGTTTTCGACTACCCACAGCAGAACAAGTGGATACGTTGGAAGATGCCACTCCCATGTTGTTATGTAGACAAAAGGAGAAACTGAGCTTTTCAAAAATGCTGATGTATGCTTGATCATGGGAGCCATTTTTGATAATTCGCTGGCACATTCTATCCTGCATGCATGCTCTGTGAATGACAATGCTTCAAAAGCAGCAGAAAACCACTTGGCGGCCATGTGCAGACGCTGCTGGTTCATCCGGTCTGCCTGATAGAAGAAACAAACACTTTTCTATTGTTGTGGTGTTTGAAAACAATAATGTGAACATAAACTTTTCAAATTTAACTGCATTACTGTGGTCATGGTCTCAGATTGGTTCTACACAGACACACACACACACACACAGTCTCCTCTACAATGGCTGGATCACTTCAGTCAGATCTTGGTGCTTGGGGAGACGACTTGAGGAACATTTGTACACGGATTGTTTTCTATGTGAGCTGGATGAAGTTGCAGAGGAAATTGTTTTTTAACTACTTATGTTTCATCTGTGTTCAGAGTAGCTTTAAAATATTTACAGTGACAGTTGTCCAATCATAACCTCTTTATGTGATGTTTTGTATGTACTGCAGATACACACAGAGTGGCGCAAGGTGGGTAGGGAGCACAATGCAAAGACTTCCAATGATTCTCATTTTAAATGATTTTTCAAAGGAAATTTAGTCAGAGATGATTCGATTGGTGTCTCTTGAGACATTTTGTTTTATCAAGTTGTCTCATAAAGGGCAAGTAAAAAAAGAATTTTGTTTTGGATGATTTACAGCTTGGTGTAGTCAGAAACTACACTCAATACAGCAGTCATTATTTCCATACCTCACTTCTGCTATGCTGTGTGTATCTGTATGTACAGATAAAGCGTTTCAATATATAAATCTTTTAATTCCAAGACTTCCCATAAACATTTCCAAACGTTTCCGACATTCTTCCCTCAGGACCGGAGCTCGTGTCAGGAACCTGTGTGATGCTGTACGTATGCAGGCTGCCACTATAACCAGTAAACTTCTCCTCTTGTGTCTTAGCAAGCATCGCTTTTGGTACAAATTGGCATCTTGTATGTTGTAAAAGAATTTAAGGAGAGTATATGGAACAAATATATATAGAAATCTATCTAAAATGAATATATTATATATGGAACAATATGCATTTCACACTTTCTGTTTCACTGCTGGTATTGCTTCATGGATATTTATTTAAATGGTTGCAACAATGGCGGTAACAATAATCATGAGGATGGTGTTGATGAGTGCAGTATTTATTTTACAGTGGTCAGGGGAGATGAAGAGCACCAATGTTGTTGTTGTCGTTTGTCTTTTGATTTTGTTTCTTTGTTCCTCTTGGTGTGGTGTGGCTGCTGCTACCCTCCTGGCTAAAGATGAACCAATAAAAAGGAGTTTCCAAACAACAATTATTTCATGTGCTACTTCCTCATCTAATCAATAAAGTGACACAATATTTATTGGATATATTAATATAATTGATAAAGCCATCTTCTACATTGTTTGGACACAAAAATAAAATGTAGGTTGGATCATTATTGGGATGTACAATGAGCTATATTTTTGCCCAACTTTCAGTGTAAACCATGTTCTGAGTATCTGCCGACTTCATATTTATGTATGTTTATTTAAAGAGCCCAAATGCAGAAAGTGGGTCATTGTCAGGACAGCAGAGGCTGTTCCTTCAGTGCATTCTCGGATGAGAATGCATGCAAGAAACCTGTGTGCCCAAGACTATAAGGCAAGTACAGTAGTCCAAAATTCAACCATGAAGTCTGCATATATTAATTTTGAAAAAATAATTACATTACTAATTACTAAACAGCAAAAGTAATTTGTTATATTACTGTCATTACACAGTCTAAAAAGCTTAAATGGCCACACATCTGATCTTGTGTTTTCTAGTGGATGTAGAAATTGAAAATGTAACACTGACGTTTAACAATCGGCTAGAATGGTTTGTAGGTATTTACTGACCATCAACAGCTAGCTTAGCCAGCTAAGAATACGCTACATGGACAAAAGACAACTTTATAATTACTGCAAAGTTAATTTATACCTGAAGTCACATTAAAATACTTCTTGTAGAGGCTACCAGACCAAGGTAACATTCTGTAGCAGGCTGTCCGCTGAACACTGAGAGACCAAAGTGATATTAAACCTCCATCAAACCCCCAAATTGTAATACCTTACACTAGCCTACTTTAAATGAAGAACTGTCATCACTGTAACAAGTTACTAAGTAATGAACTGCTCAAGACTGTCTATGAAAGCTGGCATAGAGAACAGTGAGTTAAAGTCATGGATATATTAAAGTGGATACCAGACTCCAAGATGCCACCCATTAATCAGAATGAACATTGCTCACCAAGTGCATGTGCCAAAAGTTTTCTCCATTGCACATGCACATCTCTCTTGGAATCCCTGCTCAACGATTAATACAAAGAGAAATAAGTGACCATCTTTTCAGGTCTGGGTTTCCTGTCAACAGTTTTAGACATCTCTTTTACAATAGCTACAATAGCTATGGAGTAAATGCTTTCAGGTGCAGAAGGAATTTTTTTGTTACAGAATCTAAAAGTGAACTAATATAAGCTGCTGAATGTTTTGTCAGTGCATGCAACAGAATGTTAAGCTCAGTAACTGGATGTATCACTAAACTGCTTCTTGGGAGTCGAAGTTGACAAAATCATCACATCTACACATCTACTTCCAGAATCCTGGACGCCTAAAATTACTCCCCTTACCTTGCAACTATTTAATCAAGCAAATTAAACCATCTCTAGATTGTCTCCGATATACATCATGAGGCATTTTGAATACTATGGATATAACTCAATTGTCTGTTTTTGCTGACATTGTTAGAAATTATAAAATCAACTGTGGTGAGATCTGGGTGAAGTCAAACAATAGTTTCATAAATGAGGTCCCCTGGTACTCCACTCCCCTCACTTTACTCTGTTGGGCCCATAAATAAGTAATCAAGGCTGGGTCACACTAATGGCTTCCCAGAGCAGTGGATACAGATGTGTGTGTGTGTGTGTGTGTGTGTATGGGAGACACGCAAAAAGAGATGAGGCGAGGGGAGGAGGGATTATTAGAAGAAGAGAAACAATAGTGTGTGTTGGTGTTGCTGTTTATGAGCACGTGCAGAAAAAAAAAAGCACAGCCTTTCTGTTCATCATCTCAAATCAAAGTGCATTAAGGCAGAGCTCTTAGCATCTTCCACCCTTACACACTTCCCTCTGGAGCCACACACACACACACACAGGATGTACTGCATGTACTCCTGTGTACATACATGAGCAAACACGCAGATAAAAGTGCACACATATATTCATGGCAATAACACACACACACACACAAACACTTTCTCTGTCATTTGTGACACAACAAACACTCAGTAGACAGTGCGTGTGTGTGTGTTTATGTGTGTTAAAAGTGTGATAGAGAAAATAAATAATGCATAAATGTTTCTCTCCACAAGCTTTTACCAATAAACCCATTCACCAGCTCTGGGATCTGATATACATGTGCTGACCTGGTAGCCCCCATACACAGAAGGTTGCAGGTTCAACTGCCCACTGCTGTGTGTAAACGTCGCTGAACTTTGTTTGGGTTTTTTATTTACCTGCTCCAGGTAAATGGCTGTCCCTGCAAGTTTAGTATTTATCAGGCAGTACAAATGACATCTTTATGTGCTTAAAGGGTGTGGTGGGGTGCCCGGATATTAACATCTATTTTTCTCTCTGTGAATAACAAAAGCAAAAACAAAGCTTGAAATGTGACAGCACAAGAAACAACGGCAAGAAAACCTCACTGCAAGCAGAGAACCTGTGTGCCCTAAGACTACACGGCAAGTACAGTAGGCTAAAATTAAATCAGGAAGTCTGCAAACTGTGATGGATGTTTACAACAGTTTTGGTAATAACTTTGCTTACAATAGTTAATAGATAGAAGTCCATATTAAACGTCCATCTATTAAAATAGATAACAGTATCAAACTGACATTGCTGTGAACGTCCAAGTTCCAAACGGCCCAAATTACCTTCAAGTCAAGCTATGAGAATGACATTTTTGGGTACTATCATTAACTAAAATAAGCTCTCTCTTCCTCCTCTCCAGTGATGAGACAAGCTGATGAGTGATGTCACTTCCAGCCGTGACCTCTGACCCAGCTGTTAAACCGTAGGCGTCCAGAGGTGAGGAGCTGTCCTCCACCCTGCCCGACCCCCTACACTCGCCAACTTGTGCATCTTCACTGTGGGCCTTGTTGTTCCTATACAGGCACTGTCCTGGTGCGCCCTGGGAGTCGCTCTAAGAGCCCCTTAGGCACAAAACCGCCTGTCCGTCACACACCCATACAGCTGTCAATCACTCTTAAAGCTATTCTTCTGTGTTTACACAGATGATACTGGAGCTCTGCTGTTGGTAAGGACCGTCACTGAGTGAAGCTAGATTGGCCTCACATGCACTCATCACTATGGTTTATAGCTGTCAATGGTCAAGCAGAAAAACACAGTAACACAACTGAAAGGAGGTCAGAGGTCAGAGTCGGCTACAGAGCAGCAGCCTAGGAGGTGGGAGGGATTCAGTGTCTTGCTCAAGGACACTTCAGCAGGGTGAATGGTTGCTGACACATTCTAACCTTTATATACATAACTACAGGGGGAAATAGTGATGTAGCAGGAATTTAATGTTGCTTTGAGTTTGTAAAATTGATAAAATCAATACTTCATTAAAATAAAAAGTCGCTTAAATTTTGTTTTAATTACTACGATTGATATTTGCCATTAATTCATGTCAAAAGGACAAAGTCAGCCTAACTAGGGCAGTAAATTATGTTTCTAAAACATTCAGGAAGGTAAGTCAGGTTTAGTTGTGTTTACACTCCACTACATTACTTCTGATAATGGAAGTATAAATGCTAATATGATTCTGGGAAACCTTCCAAACTTCTGTTTTGATTGTGGGCAAGGTCTATGATGTAATGATTCAAGACACAAAATGGACTCAGATGGTTTAGGTACTGGCAGCGTGTTTGGAAAAGATAAGAGGTCATAGCTGTGGCTTTCCTTTGTGTGTGTGCGTGTGAGCTCTGATAGGAAGTTGGGGATTTGCGTGGGTGGAACGGAGGAAAGGATGAAGACAAGGAGGAGATATGAGATGATATAGTTGTGCAAGATAACATTTTCTTACACTGTAGTCCAACGACGTCCAGTGAGGGTAGACTAAATATTAGAAATACCTCCCAGTAACTCAACGGCACCAGCACAAAATGAACATGGAGTTGAATCAACACCTCTCTGAAACATTTTAAACAAAACTTTAAAACTTCAAGGAGGTTTATTTATGCCTTATTGCATCAGCTTTAGCTATGTGTACCTCATTAGCTTAGAGTGTACATCACAGATCATCTTCCAACAACATATCACAAATAAACTGGAAAACAACAATTAGCCTGCAGCTAGTGCAAGTCGCTCAGAGGATAGGAAGTGGGTTTGCAATCTGGACAGATTCTACAGCAATGCTAGCAATTCTGTGAGGCTACATATAAGCACAGCAGTAATTTGCGAATATCAGCATGCTAACTTGCCATGTTAATGGTTCACCAACCATTACGATTGCACCTGGTATCACGCCAGAGAGCACACATGCCAGTCTACTGCGGCAGTACTACATGTCATGTTCTCAAAACATGTAACGTCCAATAACACTTTCAAAATGAGGCTGGTTGTTGCATTTAGCTTCCAGCTCCTGAAGCTGGTGCCCAACATTGAACTGCCTCCACACCATCATCACAGGCAAATGAGTGATTAGGGGGTCAGGATTGTAACTGATTACAGGTCTTATCACTGTAATTTGGCACTGAACAAAGATGAAAAAAAATCTACCATTTCAATTCCTTTCAGCTACACATTTTCATCAACATCTAAAAACTAGTCTCTAAATTTTGTTAGTTAACATATTACTTAATTTAAGAATTGACAGAATTTGCAGCCTGGGTTCTCGGTGTGATAGCGTAAACACTGAAAACGTGTTTTAAAAACTCATGACACCATGGCAAACACAGGAAAACTTCACATTGGAGATTCATGGTGTTGGACTTGCGTACAGGAAACAAGTAGGCGAGAAAGATCCAGGGAGCAAGGGAGGGCTTCACACAGCTGCAGGGATGGGGGAGGGTGGGAATGTTATCTGCAGGGGTCAGGGGGTCAGGAGAGAGGTTTTAACTCACTTCCTGTTTCTACTGCTGGGATGACAAAACTCCTCTCCCTGCCCTCTGGAATTCACATCCATCCCTCCCTCCCACTCTCATTCTTTCCTCCCGTCTTCAGCTTTCGTTCACTCGTGTTTCACTTCATGTATGTTATGATATGTGGAACTAGAGAGGAAATAGAAACATTTGAATATTCTACTGATTTTTTTTTCTCATAATGTCATGTTTTTGTTGGTCAAGTCCAATAAAACTTCCCAGAAATTTCATACATGTTCTGTAGCCTACGGCCCAGAGTTGGTTTGTGTCAATATGGCCAACTGCATTTATTTGCCGCAATCTTTGTATAACCAGCATTAGCTTACTGTTAAGCATTTCTGTTGATTAGTTTTTGCGGTTATTTGTTGGTGACCCAGTGGTCAACATGAGAAGTTGGCGTGCTGTCAGAGACGCAGCTGTGTTCAAGGACTAAGATAAACCATTTGGTTAAAAAATGTTCCCACCCACTTCATAAAAAGGCACATTTGAGACTCCTTTAGTCGGTTTTATTTGGCCAAGTGAGACAAATACCAAACTGTGGTGTGGTTTGTTAGGAAAGAGGATCCCAATGAAACAAACAAATAACCCCCAAAACACAAGGGTTTATGGGTAGAAGGAGACAGATGTTGACATGACATTTCATACCTGAAAAGCAGAGAACAAATTTGTCATCAGGAAGAAGTAAATCATGTTTCTTTTTGTTTTAGCTGATACAATGGCGACTTAATGAGCCGTTTCATTGTTTGAAGTCATTGTAAAACAAGCAATCCGATCACATCATGATTTGCCTCAACCCTATCGCCAGACGAGCACATCATTTGATGATTCTGCAGAAGCCTGGATTATGTCCAGTGCTATCGTTTTTTAAGATTCTTGCTTCCTATTGAAACTGTCCTAAGAGAAATTTCACATCAGGCTGAAAATCTGTATTTCACTGTTCTCTCTGATACAAAGTTGCAGGCCACACACAGCATCACATTATGTCAACATTGTCTACATTACATGTTGTGCAGTTATACAGTGACAAACTGTCAACCCAATCTTCACTTTAAAGGCACGTCCATATAGCAATGACACAGCTGTCAAAATAAAAGCAGACATGATTACATGATTGACAGGACCAAGCAAGTTGCACTGAGATGAACCGAAACCCAACAGGGCATGGAAGAGAATTCAACAAAAAAATTTTTTTATTAGTTGAAGATTCTCTTTTAAATCTGAAGAGTACAAGCTAGCAAACCAATGTAGGTCATGACCAGGAGTTTACAACACACACCACACACACACAACACACCACACAACACACACACACACACACACACTTTCTGTGATTTTCAATAGACTCTGTGCATCCTGTAGAGAATGCAAAGAGGAAGTGATTGAATAATTCAGCATATTTCCTGAACAGTAATGGCCTGCTGCTGCTGATGGTAGTGTGGTATTCAGCGATGGGGTTAAGTGCTGTGTGTACTCAGCCATCGATGCAACCAACCAGCCATCCATCCGGGTTGAGTTTGGACTTAGTTTTATTTACAGCCACAAAGGATAAAAAACTGTTTTTTTTCCTCTGTAATTTAACAAACTGTACAGGGGACTTCAAGAAAACTGCACAAACAAATTCAATTCTTTTAAAAAGCACTAATGTAGGGAAATAAAAGTTGTAATGAGAATAGAGGTGTGCAGCAGCCCTTTGCAACTAGGCTTCTATAGTAAAGACTGCGGAGCAGGCTGAGGTGGACTCATGTATGCGTCTATAAGAGGTTTGTTTAGTTCTTCTAGTAGAATCTTTGTTGCTGCTCAGATTCATTGAAAGCCCCCTCACGGAGCAGATCCTTTTCTGCTGTTTTGCTATAAATGACCAGAACTGCATGGTGCAAGTGTCTTTGACTGAAATGCCATCAATGTCACAGATACGACATCAGAGAAAAAGAGAATGAAAGACCTGGAAGTACAATCTCTGAAAGAACATGTTTAATGTCAGCGCAATATTTTGGCTGGACATTTTGGGACAGGGCGGTAAACCCATGGCCCTGGGTGTATTATATTTAGCCTTTTGGTCCAGGAAGCAGGATGAGAAAGGGGGGCTGTTGTTAGATATTAGCGTGCCTTGTGGGACAAACTGGGGTTCCCACTTTCCCACAGTCTGAGCTGGAAAACGCTGGACGGAGGCCCTGACAGCTGGCCCCACCAAGGACCCTGGGTAACGGACTGCCTGCTGCCTCCACAGGAAAGAAAGGTCACAGTGCAAAAACACGCAAACACGCCACTGGTCCAACACACACAGGCTTGTCTGAAAATACCTAAGAGATCTTTTAATTGCCTATACATTTATTCTACTAGTTATTGCTTTGGGGGATCAGCTGGTTGGTCTCTCTGTTTGATCCATTGCTGTGGTGGCTCATGCAAACACACCACATCACACTGACCGTTTAGTAGTTTAAACTGCTGTAATCGATATTTTCCGATTTACAATGGATCAAATAACCTTTATGTGAAAGGTGGCACTTATAATGATGAACTACAGACAATAGACCTTTTTTACAGCAGCCATTTTGACATGAAATAGTAGGGTAAACAGGGTTGTTACCAGAGTGAATATTCATGTTACACATACATTCATCAGGTGGCCAGAATTATAGGAATACTAGATGTGAACTAAATAGGCAGATGTTGTTTGCTCATGTAGTTCATCATATGCCACAAGTTTAAAATGATGCTTGTTTTATATGGCCTGTTGGTTTATACATAGTCTAACAAATGAAAAAAGTCCATATTACCTCTCTATATGACTTTCAGCTTAACACCACCGTGATCATCAATTTCCCTAGAAACAGGAAATTCAGTCCCTCTTGTCCAACAGTGAAATCTTTTCGAATGTTACTTCTGAAAACGTATTCATTTTAATTAGATTTGATTGACAGCACATAAACAACATTATGCTAAATCATTGGTGCATACAGTACATGACAAAAACAGCACAGAGAGAAATCTCTCAGGTGAAATAGCCAAAAGGGTTCCAACTTTGGCAGAAAGTTGTGTTCATGTACATGTAGGACCAACGTTTGTAACTGATTCACGGTGTTAACATGCACTTAAATAGAGTTACATTTGGTCATTTGGTTCAGGTCCCTCATCTGTCTTTCTTTACCTTCCCTCTGCTGTATTTTTCATCCTCGTCTCACTGTCTCTCTTTTTTCTTGGTTCTTTTTTTGTAATTTCGCTTCAGAATGGCTAAAGTGGTTTCAAAGATCAATTCAGTCCTCAAAACCAACAAATGGCAGTTATTCAGTCCATTTTAAAGCCTGTGAATGGCCTCAATGCCCAAAGATGGAGACTGGAAACACACACACACACACACACACTTCCTTCTCTTCCCACAGTGTTCTGGTCAGAGAGCAGAGAGAGTGTGGGAATCTTTTCTCTGTGTGCCAAACGTATGATGAGTCACAGCAACACACACACACACACACACACACACACATTTACATTTCTGGTGTAATTTCAAAAAGTGCAGTTATTTTGAAGACAGCAGTACCTTAACAGTCTTTCAGTCTACTGTATATGTTCATTGATAAATCTTACACACTTGATAAAATAAATGTGTAAATGTGAGAGTAAAGTGGGAAACTACCACCTGCTACTATGCACACACTGGAAAATACATGTGAGGTTATGTTCTGTGTAAATCAATTGGGTGTCTGAGATGGTCTCACATTCCTCATAAATATGTCAGAGTATCTGCTATTGTGGCTAAAACATAATGTCAATGGGCTAAAAGAAAAGAAAACCTCTAGTGTATTGTGGGGTTGTAGCTCCCTCTTGTGGTTTTATTGAGACATAAGAACTGCTAGAAAGGAAACGGATGGATGACATGCTCTTTAAGAGATTTACAGTTCAGTTTAGATGTAAACACCAGTTATTTATGCTACAAACTGCCACTAAATATTATTTTCCCTACAGAGTACATTATTTTTCATCATGAATCATTATCATGAGGGTTAGGGTAAGGGAAGCTAATATTGGAGTAATGTGTTGACGTCTGTTAAAACCAGTTAGAAGCCTAGCTGCTGAATTCTGTACCAGTTGGAGGCGAGAGTGATTTTTGATTTATGCCGGAGAGAAGGGAGTTGCAGTAGATCTAGTCTGG
>NW_023339763.1:4588052-4602110 GCF_004916995.1 Morone saxatilis | reverse complement strand
ACCGGGATAGCAGAAAGTCCGGCCGCCAGATACTGCCACGTGTCGAACCATCGAGGTGCCGACAACAAGCACCGACGGAGGGCGCCGAGCCTGGGCGTGGAGGTCTGACCTCCTATGGGAGCCATAAACGAAATTAAAGCACATTACACCAAATAATAAGCAATAGGCAACGCAACATAGCAGAGGCCAGCCTGCTGTGTGAAACCAACATTACACATGTTAAGTCACATGAAGCACAAACACATCACATTACTTTCATGATTTTTGATTTTTTTCTCCATTATCAATCACAAGTTCTAGGAGGCCAATTTGTTCTCTCTCTTAATATTTATTTCTATTTTTGATCAACCATCCAAACTTCTGAAAAAAGGACATATTTGGCATTTCCGCTTGATTAATTACCCACACAATTAATCAAACATCAAAACTGTTATTTCATTACGTCATTGAGGAATCGAGTAATTGATCAGCAATAATCATGACAAAATGGAAGATACATGTACATAGACCACCTGTGTGTCTGGCTAAAGTAACAGCAGTAAAACGGGTGCAGCTTGCAGCAGTGACATGCGGTTTGGTATTACATGTCCTACCTCTGGTCCGTGACGTGGCCAGAGGATAAACAACACGTGCAGGCAGCTCAGCCACGAGATTGGTGACTCATTCTGACTTTCAGCAGTCCTGGAAAACTTTACCCAGTTGTTAATAGTCCAAGTTTCAGCGGTCAGTCTGCGCTCAGGAAGAGGAAGCCCCGCCCATCTACACACCTGCGCGCACCTAGTTTTTATAAATATAAAGTCTGGCCAAAACTATGTGGACACTTTTGTGTACTTTTGATATACAGTTTTCCCCCTTAGTGCTAATGACAAAAATGTTAATATCCAATCTAGACAATAATGTGTTTACATCAGTATTTCCAGAAATGTAGGGAAGATCTTTTCTGCATCAACGTGACAATAGCACCATGCACAAAGCCGGCTCTATAAATGGTTTTCCCAGTTTGGTGATCGGGATTAACTCATCACCCAACATCAGTGCTGGACTTCAGGTTCCAAAGTCTCATGGAAATAGCAGTTTAATGGTGATGGTTTTGGAATGATATTTTCAACAATCACAAATGGGTGAATATTTCAGATCAGTAATCCATCAAATTTGGGTCACTAATTTCCACAAATGTTATTGTGATCCTATAATTCTGTCATGCAGTCCTATTCCTTACTTATGAGTTATGCTTATTTTCAGTTTGATATGTTAAGTTTGAAGTTAAATACCGCACATGTAAGAAATGTAAAGCCACTGTAGGTAAATATATAAATATACTCTGTGTAGCCATTTGATAAGCTAAAAATCAACCTCAGCACTACTGGTTCCAGATCTTCTGTAAAACCAAAAGAGCAGCAAAGTGCAGGGAGTTTATTTTCTTGCCTCCATTCACCACAGAGCTGCCCTCATTAATAATACATAGATGCTCTACTTTCTACAATGAGTTTTGGGGGTTGAGGGGGGAGGGAGGAGGAGGACACCAAGGGTGAGGAAGAGTGGAAGGACCAGAAGGACTCAAGGAGACATCTGGTGGACGAAAAGAGGAGAAAGAATGGAAAAACTGAGTCAGAACAGGAAAGGAGGTATAGTGGAGGTGGAAAGGAGGAGGCAACAAGAGAAAAAAAAAGATCTAAAGGAGGAAAGAAAAATTACAAGAGAACAGGTGAGGAGATGGAGAAGTACAGGACAAGGAGGACACAAGAGGATCTAACAGAGAAAAGGTGGCAGTACAGGGTGAAAAAAGGACATAGAGGAGGAAAGGAAGAGTTAAGGAAGGGAAAAAAGTGAGGGAAACTGGATACAAAAAGGTAGATGAAGAAAGGGAAAGGTATATATGGAACAGATGAGGTAGAAAAGGAAAGCAGGAGTGTGTTTTAGTGCTAATCAGTGAAAGACAGCGAGAGGCTGCAGTAGTGTTTCTGGCCACATGGTGTCAGTATTGGAGCACTGTAACGATTACTTGGTGGCAGAGTCATCAGGCCTCACTGTGCTCCCCCTGGTGCTGTGAGGAGCCTGGGCCCCTTAAAACGATGAGAAACGAGGAGCTTCAGACAATCTGCTACAAGCCTGCTACCTTCAGGGAGCTCCAGCTTCAACAAGCACTTCCTGGCAGCAGTTTTGGTTAGAGCCCATCTCTTTCCCAGGTCCTACAGGGGGGAGACTGACTCAGCAACACATGCTGTTTCTTTTAGCAACGTCATGTCACACTCTGTTAAACACATTCACACCTGGGAGCTGCTCAGTGGCCTCTAAGCAGCTCAAGTGAAGGTCTGGGGTTCTGTGCCTTAGTGACTTCTCAAAATATATTTTTTAAGGGAAGATCCAGCCTCCGATACTCTCATGCTAGAAGATATTACCATCAATTTATGATGTTTGACGCAATCCATGAAGTATTTTTGGGATGAAGTGTGGTGATTCACTTTGTTTTTTTCCTTAACTTCCTTGACTATTTCTAATTTAGTGGTTTCATACAATTCATGTCTGCAGAAAACAGATGAACAAGAACATGTTGCATTCAGGTGGGAGTTATATGTTTTTACAAAAGCTAACCTGTCCTGTGGCTGTGTTGAATATGGGTTTATTTTCTGCCTTTTCAGTTGCCAAAAAGACTGTCTCTTCTGTGATTTATTTTTACTTCTAATTTTGCCTTTAACTGTTCTGGAAAGAAAGACTTACACCAAAACAACACTGAAAGATTTTCTGCTAAAACTTAAACCACTAACCCGTACCTTAATTTAAGTGTGACATTTTAGCCCACATGTGGAAGAAAATAAATGTATCAAACAAAATAGTTGGTAATTAACTGTTTTAGACCATTTTTTTTTATCATTTTTGTCAGGGGAATGTTTCTTAAATGTTGCTAAATTTGCAACCTTCAAACCTCTGCAGAAAGCACCCCTGCACACACACACACACCAGGTCTGTATTACTGGACTCGAGTCTTGACCTTCTTTTATATTGTCTCGGACTTGTCTTGGACTTGTTGGTATTTACACTAGACTTGGTCGTTGGTCTCGTCAAATATTCTATTTGATGTCAGCCGTGTCCAGCAACATATATTTTTCCCATACAAAACCACTGATGAAGCGTTCAGAAAAGGTGTAAAAGGTGTATTTCAAAATTGGCCTGGTAACCATGGTTACCAGGCAGCCAATCAATGTTACTC
This sequence comes from Morone saxatilis, assembly GCF_004916995.1. Classification (NCBI taxonomy): domain Eukaryota; kingdom Metazoa; phylum Chordata; class Actinopteri; family Moronidae; genus Morone; species Morone saxatilis. The sequence goes on along the minus strand of NW_023339763.1, from coordinate 4,598,902 downwards.
GTAATCATGTTACCTGGCTGCCAAAACTCATCTCATTGGCAATGGAAAAAGCATTATTTTAGTTCTGTTTCAGTCTTGACTTTTGACTCGACTTGACTTGGGCTCGAACCTCTTTAGACTCTTGACTCTGTTTCGACTAGTCCTGTTCTTGGACTTGTCTTGGACTCGATAAAGGTGGTCTTGACTACAGCACTGACACACACGCAGGTCCAGTCACAGCTTTAGTGTGAGTCAAACTGTCACTAATACAAACAGAGATGTAAAGTCACTTTATTCTCCTGGACTATTCTTCTGATCATTCAGAGGTTGATGGGTTCTTTCTAAACTAGTAGTGCACTTAAATACCTAAAAGTTGTACTGATTTCAGTTGATGGAAGATAAATGCATGATGGGGACTACAAAAGTGGAGACACCTTTATAGTTTACAACAGCACTTTCAATTGCAGGAGCATGACGTCAGGTCACCCAATGACCTTGGTTTTTAAGAACTTTGTGAGCTTTTGGTACAAGGTTTGACCTCATAATTTTTACACACACAGTTTGTCATTTAATATGACAACACATCTGCTTATCATTATCAACAGCACTACCTGCAACCCGGTGCTGAAGTTTAGCTCTAGGAACTCGTCCCCCAAAGTGAGCCAAGAACCGCAGAAACAAAGTAGAGCCTGTGACAAGAGCTACAGGATATGTTAGGCTACTTTACATTAAGTTCATAAAGTGGCTATGACTTATAGTGATGCTAGATGGATGCAGGGATGGTGCAGAGGTAACTCCCATTGTGTACCGCCATCAACACTGTAATCCTAATTATCCAGTGAGAATATGACAGTCTGTGGATATAATCTGCTGTGACATAAAAAAATTTCCCCAGTTGGCCTCGATGTACAGCATGTAATATATTATTTAAAGTATTTTTTTAAATCAAAAATTTAAATTAAATTGAGATTGAAAATTTATTGTTGACTTGTTGTTGAACGACTGCAGAAAACAATCTCCCCTCGAGTTCCATGTAGAAGCTTTTCTGCAGCTTTTGATTGTACTACACCAGAACAGCACATGTTGTTCGAACCTCATCATTTTAATCCATTTCTAGGAAAATACATCAGTCTAATAATATCAGCTGCAGTCATATAGCTCAATGTCAGAGAGATCGATGCTGTCTGGACCTGTTGAGCAGAACATGGAGTTCATATAAGGGTCAATGAGAACTGTATTTATAACGTCTGAGACCCCACCCCCCACCCCCCTCTCTCAGTCTTACAAACACACACACACAAGAGGACGTGTGTATAGCAGCAGCAGAGTCCCAGGCTGATCAATAAATTGCACTGAGGGAGTTTACTTGTCACTCATCCAGTGTCTGACATCTACAGAGGAGAAGGCCAGAGCCTGTGATACCCTCACTGACTGTCTGACTGTTTATCAGACTGTCTCACTGATTATCTGTCTGTTTATCAGTGTGAGTGTTTATTTGTCTGATGGACTTCACATTTCTGGATCAGATGTTTTTAGATTCAGAAAAGGAGGTTTTTTCGGTATCTGATTTTGTTACAAATTATATTTTGTGCACAGTTTATTAACTAGTCTCCTAATACAAAAAGATTTAAACCTGAAATCAGCAGCTTTGTGCTTTGACAGCCACAAGTAGATGCAAAAAGTATGTTGTGAAGCATTTGGATCCTACTACTGATACTCTGCTACTGTGAATTATACAAAATTGTCATTATTATCTTTACAGTAGCATTTCCTGTGTGCATCTGTTTATGAGTCAAAACTTGCAGTTTGGCAAAAGTTATAAATAACAATGCCATATGGAGACTCATACTGTAAATTATTTGCTCTACTGCAATAAGCATGGCCATACATACAGGACTATATTTAAATGGATGTGGCAGGCAGGAAAAATAAATGCGATAGCTGTACACTGAAGGAAGAAACTGGGTCAGAGAAGAGCCATGTAGAGCATTTCAACATGCTATGCAATCGTGTTTACCATGAGAGATGCACAGTGCAGTATGGCACAGAATCATGTGCATGTGGTAGAATTGCATGTTCTTATGACAGTTGCCATCACACACACACACACACATTCATTATTCCCCTTCCTCCACAGTGTTCTTATGTAATTCTGACTTTTAAACAAAGAAACATTTTTGCAAAGAAAGCAAAAGGGAAGACAAACTGGCAAACTGGAAATCAAGCAGGCAGAGAGGCTGTCACACAAACTGACAGGTAAGATAGTAGATAGGCAGGTCAACATACAACAAGTCTGTCAGGTAAGTGGAGAGGCAATGAGATGGACAAAGAAGCAGGTGGGAGCCCAAACAAGCAATCGGACAGCTAGGAAGTCAAAGTGACAGGCAGAGCGAGCAGGCAGTCAGGCAGCGAAGCAGCTAGACCGGCGAGTGAGGAGACAGATGAGCACAAAGGCAGCAACAAAACACACCAAAGACGTTTCAGTCAAGCAGACACATAGACAAACACACAAGTGTTAATGATGTGGGAAGCAAAGTGGGCCGTCCTGTACTCCCGGGGAGGCGGGCTCCACCTCTGATGTTGTGGCGTCAAGGTGAGGTGTCTCGCTATAGGGTGCTTCTGATCCACCGTTGAGGTGGAGTGTTAACACTAACTTCAATACAGCCAAAACCACTGCAGCCAGTTCTGGGCTCCCTGGCGCAGCTCTGCCAGGAGGCTTCAAAGGTTTCTCCGGCAGCCAGACTTCAGTGATGTGTCTGCCTCATAGCTTGATATTCAAATATATGTTTGATTTTGCTTTAGAGCTCTGAAAAAAATCAAATATTGCCACTGGTATCAAAACATTTTAGACACCTCAAGTCAGAAAATACCTCAGTTCCTGTTTGTATGCAGTTGCAGCTTGTTTTAATATTTGGGACATTATGTCGCACTAACTGCAAAGGGGGAAATTCTCTTTTCTTAATGATTATGACAATATGATGCTAATGTAAAGTCAGCACAATGTGTGAGTAGGGTAAAAAGGGCGCTATCCACAACCATTCAGTCTACACTGCCTGTATTTTAATATTGGCTGTGAATTTTCTACCATGCCCACACAAGTAGAGCTTGCTATCTTTCGGCTTATTGTTAAAAAATCAATAATACAAAAATCGAGGTGAAAAATGTATGCTGTTTGCATCTTTTTCTTAAAGAGACTTTCTGTGCTTTCCTTTAATAAAAGGATGATTTTCTAAATGTGGTTGTTTATGTCTTCTTGGTTGGTTGGATCTAAAATACATGTGAAAATACATATAAAGTCATCAGCGCCATTTAAAAAGAAATCCAGGTATTTTTCTCAGTAAGAGCTGAAAATGATGAGCTTTGTATGTGGGACAGTGTGAACCGAGACTGGCTCTGTAACCATTACATCAGTGCTGCAAGACTTTTGATAACCCTCACAGCTGCTTAGCAATGTAGATTTCTAAGAAATTTCTTATCACCTGGGACAGTCTGACCCAGCCAACCTTGTCTCAGGCTTCCACCCCACCAAATAAGTTACACTTCCTGACAGAGGAAAGAGATTGAAATTGTAAAATTGTGAAGAAAAGAACAAGAAATTACCTCAGCTTCCGTCTTCCCTCAGAAATACAAAGCATCACTGAGATCCTATATGCAAACATCACAATAATCAGTCCCTTCAGGTAGTCGTTAATGTTGTGATCAACAATTAATAAAAAAAAACGAGCCCTGTGAATCCTGCGCAACCTTGCAATTTTGAAGTAGATTTGACTAATCGTAGTTTCCCTTGAAACAAACTAAATGTTGAGCCATATGTCACCAAACTACTAGTGTTATGATTCTTACTGGAACAAGTTGCCTTTGATTTATTTATTTTTTTAACAAATTATTTTTAAAAAATGCAACTACTGAGCAATTTTCACTTAATCCCACAATTTCATTGCAAAAAATGCCAAATTTTTTTGTTGAAAAGGACATTTTTTATGATATCTCTTCCAGTAAAATCATTGTAGCTTTTTTTGCTCTTGCTTTAGGCCTCTCTCTCTCTCTCTCCACTCTCAGCCACCTAATTTTCAGTGGTCTGAAGAAAAGGACCGACCGTGGGTCATTGTATCTAAACCAGTACTCTAAACACACCGCTAGTACTCGCAAGTGTGATGTAATGAGAAAGAAAAACAACCATCGGTATTGTTTTCAATCACAGCCTTACAATGTGAGTTTTTTTACCACAAGATTTTCTCAAGACCTCTGTTAACCTGATGAGACGAAGGTTGGACTACAGAAGGTTAGGTAACACACAAGCTTTGTTGAAAGATTGGGATTTTATTACGTGTGATTATTTGTGTCAGTGAAGGCATCACCTTTCTCGAGTGGTTAAGATCACATCTTGGAATGAGAACACTTTCTGCTTGAGATTGCTCAGACAGTATCGACCATTGCTCCATTATATTAATCCAGAATTGTGTTTTTTTCAGAACTTTTAAGCCTGTGTGTTTATTGTCTCCCACCTGTGAGGACCTTGGGCACCATATTTAGAGTGAATTAAAGGGGAAAAAGATGGAGGACGAAGAGGAGGGATGGTGTAATGTTTCTGTACAGCAGGGGAGCTTCTGTTTTCTAAGAGGAAAATACCATAAGCCACAGAGACAGAGGGGATGATGGGAGAAAGTGTGAGTTTGTGTGATAAAGAGGTGTCTGAAATCTAATATCAGAAAGATTTATTTATTTTGCAACGAGGGGAGGGAGAGAAGAGGGCTTTAGAAATTGTTGGGGGAGTTTTAAGCATTGAGGTACAGTGCTGAGAGATTTCAAGGCCAGAGAATTTCAAGAACACAAAAGTATAAGAAAAAAAGGCCGCTTTATATATGTTTTTATTATTAATCCTCAAAACAATTTTTTTTTCCAACAGAGTAAGAAGGGGATGGGGTGGGGTGGGGGGATAGTTGATTTTTCTTTTTTCTCTGTTTTTTCTTCTTCGCTTTTCTCCTTATTTTTCAACAGATGTAAAAATGATTGAAATCCCAGCAGGCCTCATTACCGCGGTCCTCCAGAGAGCCGGGGTAGGGCTTAAGGTCTTCAAGTAACGATTGAAACATGATTTGTATTAAAGCCAACGATCTTCCTCACCAGAGCATCAAATTAGTGAGAACCTCTGGTGAAGAAAGGAAGAGATATCACCAAAATGTAATTGTCTCTGACGCCTCGAGCCATGGATAACATTACGAGCTGAGACACGGGGAAAGCTCTCAAGGAAAGTTTACTCTCTGACAGTGTTGTTGGACTTTACTACTGACACTGCTGTAATATTCAATAAAAGCACTTTAACAAGGACAGCACTTCAGACTGTCAAATGTAAAGGTAACATTGGATTGCACTGCTCATCTTCAGCCTGAGAGCAGAACTGTTCAGTGTCATATTTCACAATAAGGTGATATTGTTTCCTAAAAATGGTGTCATCTTTTGTGGCTCTTTCACAGTTTAAGGCATTAAAGCTGGTAACGGAAGACTATTGTCTGTGGTGATGCCTGGGATCACCGTCCCAGAGGATGCCGTACAGTGGCATCTGTGTTTGAATAATCAAGGCTTTGTTTTTCCTGTTTGTTAATGGAAAGGGTTTAACCTTACAAATCTCAACCCTTTGCTTCGCTGAAAATTATTTCCCAGAACTTCTCATTTACGAGTCGTCCCCTTCTAGAGCTGAGAGACGCAGACAAAAGATGTATTTTGGAAAACCACAAGGTCAAAAAATAGAGGATCAGGCGGTTTTGTCATTCAAATACAAAAATTAAAACACTGTGCAAAAACCTGTGTACCAGCATTTCACAACAACATGTAGATTTTGAGAGAAACATAATGCCATCCAAACGATATTTTATGTTATATTTTATTAACATAATAAGGAAACATTTTTAATGAATGAAGTTGATACTGTTTATAATGTATTAGCTTTGTATCACTGACATATTTCATTTGTTTTCTTAAAATATCTTGTCTTGCAATGTGATATCCACTTTTTTATATTAACTACCTAACTTCCAAGTAATTTTGTAAAATGTAAAAAATTTTAAAAACAACAGAGGGCCAGTAATTCACTGCATTCATTTGTTTAAAGTTTGTGGTTTGTTGCACATGTAACCATGCCGGAAAAGTGATGTCATGGTGTACTACATGCCCCTGAGTACACTGCAGCAAGGTGAAAAGTTAAACCATATGAATAACAAGATTGAACAATGCTCTGTAGTACAAATAATCTATCACACTGCATACTGAGACCAGTGGCGGGCTGAGAGAAAGAAAAAACTCAATAGTAAAGCACTATGCGGTACAATTACAAAAGCTTTTCTGCTATGTCAGAAGACATAGTTACCTTTGATCTTATGATCAAATTACAAGTTTTTTATGTAAAAAGATTCTTCCCCAACTCTTACTGCTTGATTTCACAAGGCAAGGATGCATTGCTTTCTGTCTGCGATGAAGCCACCAGAGCTGATTGCTGCCCTTCTAAGAAGCGCTGCAGTGCGTTTGCGAAGCGTCCCAGAAGCAGCTGTCCATTCTGCTCTGTGGAGAGTACGTGGCTGGTCTCTTTTGGACGGAAGCCGCATCAAGTTCCACTGAGCAGTTCGAGCTGGGAGGAAGTCAGACAGCATAGAGAATCCGATCAAATTTCAAAATAGAACACCCTGTGCCGACTCCTGATTGTAACAGACAAAAAAGAAAGCATTTAACAATGCAGCTTATTTATCCAGAGTAGAAGCACAAAAGTCAATAAAAAATGACTAAATCAACATAATCTGAGTATGTCAACAAAATTGGGTGGGAAATTGCTTCTCACTCACAGAGTCGTGTATGGTGGAAATAAGGTGTTAGATTCCAAATGAATGATGTTTTGATTTCCTGACCCATAGTGAGCCAAGATTTGGTTAAAACAGCTTTTATCAGATGGTGTAAATCTCATTGTAGAGACTCTTCATCATTCTCACCTCCATTTAGAGAGATACATTTGTATTCTGATGCTCAAAGATTTTCCAATCAATATATGGGAATACAAACGAAAACAAAGCCACGTATGGCTTTAGGTTTACAAACTTTTATCTTTGGTGAGCAATTAAACACCTGAAGAGAATTGTTTGCCCAAAAGTAATTTCAGTGTCATTCTGTCTTCAGGAACGGTGTTATGATTTTAATGTGCGGTCTTCCTATTTATTCACTTCTGCTGGAGCAACTCTGCAACGCAGGAACCTGGCAATGTAGAATGCAGATGAGAGAGCACTAAGCATACAACTATACAAATGAAGGATGAAGTGGGCTTAATTGACCTAATAACCTTGGGGTTGAAAACAAGTTCTTGCTGAAAGCCAATGTCCACCTCACACTGTAAAGTTGTATCCATCTGTGCCTCCTCTTCCTCCATCCATCCCTTATTCTTTTCAATCTTCATCAACAATTTCCCCTTTATCCTTTAACTCAATATTACACATCTAAAATCAAATCAGGCATTTAACAGGTAAAATCTGAATAAAACCTCATTACATGTGACATTAAATTAAAACTAGAAAGATATTTCGTTTCTGATTTCTGCAAATGATGCAGTTAGTTGGGTCAAGTTTGTGGCCTTTAATGATTTGAGCTCTACTCATCCTCTGCTGTGTATTTTGCTCCACCAGTCTTTCCCTTTTTTTTCTTCTGTCCCATGTGGCTTTTCACCCTCCTACTCGCTTCCTTTCCCCTTTTCTCCTCGCCTTCCTCTTTCTATCTATTTCTCCCTTTCCCTCTCCCTCCCTCTCTCCCAAGTTTGACCCTGAGGCCACGCAACGAGTCCAGAGAGGATAAACGAGAAAGGCGAGGGAGCGAAAAGAAAGAAACGAAAAATAACTCTCATGTCACTCACTCTTCTCCTCCTCCTTCCCCTGCTCCTCACGTCTCCTTTCTCTCCCTGTTTGTCTGTGTGAATGAAAAGCTTTGAAGGGGAGAAAAGGAGTCGGTATCGATTGGCCCTCTGAAAGATGCAGCCCAAGCAGGCAGACCCCCGCCGCATTGTGAACGCACCTCCCACCTCTATCACACCGGCAAATCGATAACCCCCGGCTCGGAGAGGGCCGGGAGTGAATTTGGTGTGGAGAGCTTGAGGAGGAAGACAAGGAGGAGGAGGAGGATGGGGAGGAGGGGGAAGAGAGGGTGAGGAAGGTTTCCAGCAGTCCTTCTGAGGAAGGACTGAGAGAATGATTGACAGGTTGACATAAAACAGTATCTGACTTGATTAAAAAAGTGCCTGAAAGTTAAAAGTTAGACCAGTTTGGGAAAGCTTATAACACTAACATAACTTGCTGAGAATGATCTGAATACAAACATTTTAGTAGAGAATTCTTCTGGGCATGAATAGCAGCTCACTATCCATGCTAAAACAAATTCTAAGAGGTAGCATTTTTCTCTATCAAATCATATCATAACTCTATCAAAAAGCTTTCAGCCATTTTCAAAATTTGGACCAGCAAGTCAGGATTCTCAAAAATGGATTACCTGATGATCAGACACCTGAGATGGAAGACTCGTCCACACTACATTATATGACAAGTTCAGAATTTTCAAATGCATCCACTAATATTCACCAAAGTTCAGTATCCTTGAGGCCTGATTAAGGTTTTGATGCGTTTGTAAAGATTTTTAAATGTCTGATGGGATTTGTCCATTGGACTTTAGATTATTGCAGGAAATAAGATCTGTGAAAAGATCTGTGGCGAATAAAGGTTTATAATGTTTTGTTTAGCAACATAATCTTCAGAGATGAACACCACTTTTATGATTTTTGAAATGCAAATGCAATCGCTGGAAGTAAAAAGCTAACGTTAGGCAACTTGTACTTAAGCTGTGTAATTAAAATCTACAGGTAGATAAGTCCCTGTCAGAATTCTCATTTAGCCACTTGTTAGCAATCGCCTTTTTTAAGACACAAAAAAACTTTTAAATGAATGGGTAAATGGTAATGCGGTATTTACAGACGTATTTAATGTAAAAAAAAAACCTAAAAAAAAACATGAAAATCTCTAAGTTGGTGTTATCCTCAGACCTTATTTTAAAACGCATACAAAAAACCCATTGGCTCTTAAACGAGGGAACTGGAGGTGCAAACATGCATGTAATTCCTGGGTTTTAAGTCAATCTTGCAGCATGTGCATGTGTATCAAATACACACAAAGCGAGGATCTGCTCATATGAGATAGCTCTACTAGTGGTCGAAAACAACACAGGGTAACTTTCAGAAGCATTTGGGATTTGTTTTCCTTTACTCTTTATTATGACCACTGATGCTCTTGTAAGTAAAAGTGCATCATGGCAAGGCTGATTTCACACAAAAAAACCTACATTTTAATGCAGGGTAAAATAAGTCACTAGATGTCAAACATATACAGATTTGTTTATTTATAATCTAGACTTACAGAACAAGTTTATAGTCAGAATTTCTTAAAGAAAACTCGTTGTTTCATCATTGTTTCTGTGAAAAAGCCTCATTATCATTTAACAACATCTTGGAATCAACTCGTTAGGTGTGAATTTGAGGCAGAGAGTGAAGGCAGCTGGGTGCTGAGAGTGAGTCTGACCCTGCAGGTTGGTGGATTATGACTTTATCCAGTGCTAATGAGAGCGGCTCAGCACTGAATCCCTTTTCCAAATCAATAAAGAGAGCTAATAAGAGTCGGGCCTTTACCGGCTTACCCAGAGATCACAGCAGTCAGAGGGAGGCAGCACTTTCAGGACAACAGGCCCAAGCTGGTGGACATTATCTGGGATAAGAGAGAGGGGAGCCCCTGAGAAGAGAGGGTGTGTGAATATATGTGTGGGTGTGGGTGTACTTTAAAGTAGTACCCAATACAGTAAAAAAAATACTGAACATATACAACATGTACAGTTCCTATATACATACACTATTCGAATGTTTTGTCCTTCATGACAATGAACATGTAGAGCACCATAGCACTATCCAGTATCTACACTACATGTTTTGCATTTCAAATTCTACTTGCTATATATGGATTTTTCTGATTTATTTTTTAAAAGATACCCATTATCATTGGTTTTGTAGAAATTATATGCCCTTATGCAATCTGTACTTGTTACGTTTCCTGTATATAAGCAGCTGACAGTGAGTTCATTTTAGAAAAACAAACTATTATAGTGTTTCTGCTGCAAATTGCTGTTTTAAAAACCTTCACTTAAATTTGTACATTATCAATATTGATTTTAAATAATTAAAATAAGCACTCACTTTATCTTCTGAACACACTTTACCATATATGTAAATGCTACACTGAGAGATACTCATTATTTTCAAACCCTTATTTGCACATGTGCCTATATTGATCTAAATTATTTCATCAAGAAAAGTGTTACTTCAAAATATGCTTTTAAAAGTTTTTTTTCCTTTTTTTCTGTAGCATTTAAGAATTTGTACTGTAGTCTGTACTGATGCAGGATTGATACATGGAGACATTGACGTTTGCCACTGCTCCAAATACTCAGGCACCCATTGGGGCATGCCAACACACACATGCCACGTAGTTACATTAATAAACACACACAATGCGACATCTCAACATTTCTGCAAGGAGACACACATTAATGTCAGAGGCTGACAGTTTTGAGATGTAATGTGTACGGATCATAAATGACAGTAAGAGAGAGGGAAAGGGGGAAAGAGAGGCTCAAACATCTCCTCTGTCTTTGTTGTCCATTGCAGAAAGATGTGTCAGTCCCCCCCACCGAAACCCCAGGCCCTCATGGGGGAGGTGGAAGTGAGGATGTGTGTGTTGATGGCGCCTTGATCAAGCCTTAATCCAGGGAGTAACACCCCCTCTATCCAAGACACACACACACACACA
>NW_023339763.1:4587533-4587945 GCF_004916995.1 Morone saxatilis | reverse complement strand
GGGATGACAGACAGAGATAGAGAGAGGAAGATGGGTAGAGAGCAAAACAAGTGAATGGGAGAGAGTACCAGATCCTGATTGAATCTGTTAATAACATAAAGTCCAAATGAGCCCTGAGTCGTTATTCTGAATATCTTTGCTAGCTGCAGTAAGAAATAAAATCTCTCCAAAATCTAACGAATCAACAAAAGTGATTATTTACACAATATAAAGACAGTGATACAATGAGAAGTGTTTACAAATAATAAACAAAGTCATTATATTTTATTACAGTATTATTCCACATTATGACGCACAATTTTATAATCAATGTTATATTCATATTTCACTCAGTTATAACTTATTGTATTACTATATTATTAATTTATTATAATAAATGTTTCATATTGTTTCCTTTGTCTGACTATCAGTT
>NW_023339763.1:4586174-4587407 GCF_004916995.1 Morone saxatilis | reverse complement strand
AGTGAACCAGCATGCACAATACCAGAATACCTAGTTCCTCTGAATGAAATGCAATAATTTTGTTGTTATCAGTTACACCTGTGCTTTTCCTGCTGTGACAAGCCAGAATATCTGCTGTGAAAAAGGTCTACTGGCTGCAGAATTGAATACAGATTATGATGCATTGATAAGAAAATGTTAGACTACAGAGAATCATGAGTGGCCCTTAAGCTCACAATGGTCATATTGTAATTATGGCACACTGAAAAAGAGTTATTTAGTTGAAAAATTAGTGGTAAGTTGTAACTGTCCTGATCCAGCTGCCAAATATTGCAAAAGCCTTGCAGCCCTGTCCATCACAGTCCTGACATGTTTGTAGGACATGTACATACGTGTACATTATGGACTATTTATGTAATGAAGACCTACGATTCAATGCCAAAAAGCCATTCCTTTCAGAGATAGATTGTGACTGAAGACGGGTTCAAGAGCCTTGGGAAGATGGTGGAGAAACAAGTGAGAGACAGAATGAAAAGAGCTAAAGAGGAAGATATGGATGGAGAGTGAGTGAGTTGGAGAGGGACATAGAGGAAGATGGATGAAATGACAGGCGGGAAAATTAAAGAAAATGGTAGAGAGAAAAAAAGAGGGTGTTGATGAAAAGTGTGAATGACAGGGAGGCAGGCAAAGACAAAGAGAGAGAGGAATGGAAAGGGAGGAAGAGAGAAATCGAGCAGAAGGAGAGAAAAATAGAGAAATGGGGAAAGGAGTGAGAGGAAGAGAGAGAGAGAGAGACGGATGTAGAAAAATTGGGGAGCGAGAGAGTGCCAGCGAGCCAGCCAGGCGCGGGGTTAAAATTCTTTCAGATCAGGTACACATAATAGGCCTCGTTAATATTCATAGTTTCCTCAGGTACAGCGAAGGTTAAATTTTACTTACTTTTCAACTCTCATTACTAATACATGACGGCAATAAGAATATTCAAAGCGGACGGGTGACCAAAGGTTGATGAGAACCGTACCTTTCCTCTGACATTTAAACACATTACCATTTCAGGGCCCCTTCCTCTCAATCGCGCCCGCCAGAATAAATTGCCAGCTAATCACGACTCGCCCTGCGCGCCCGGCCTGAATGATGATATGCCAGCCAAAGTCCACCCCTCCTCCATTAGGACCCGGCTCTCATTATGTGGGAAAAGGGAGAGAGAGTCAAAGTGGGGTTGTGAGAGGACTTGATAGATCTATCTATCTATCT
>NW_023339763.1:4585642-4586060 GCF_004916995.1 Morone saxatilis | reverse complement strand
CTATCTATCTATCTATCTATGTAACCTGGCTCGAAATCACAATTTCGTATAAGATTACAAATTTGGAAAACACATCATAAAAAAACTATTATTTTGTTTTTGATATAACAACTACAGCTTGTCGTAAACATTGAGCCACGCTAAAGTATTCACCTATCGGTCGAGCTTGATGGTTCTTCTTGGCTTTGGGCCACACTGCCAACTTTACACATATAGGATCTGCCTCAATCATTCAATCTTCCAATCAGAGAACTATAGTAGTTGGTATATACCCATTTGAGTAGACTTTTAGAATAGGCTACCATCAGCCTTAAACAGAATAGGATCCTTTCGACAAAAGTTTCTAGAATTACTTTATTTCTGTGTTTAAAAAACAATGTTAACTGTTAAATCCTGTCGATCATCTTAACAACAGCTC
>NW_023339763.1:4552024-4585565 GCF_004916995.1 Morone saxatilis | reverse complement strand
ACTTTTATCTCTCTTTATCTCCAAAATTGATATGATTTATAGATGTTAAAATGCTGCACATACAGGGAACATATGTAAAGACAAGAGCTGCCAAAACCTCAAAGAATGTTCAAAAGTATATTGAAGTATTTATAATGAATATGTCAGTTTGTGTGTGTGTGTGTCTGTATGAGAGACAGTTCCCTTCCCAGGTGGTGCTGTGACATGCCAGTGCTTTAGGTGAACAAACAGGGACAAAGCTTTCACCATCATGACAGATCAGCATCAGAGCCGCCCAACATGACATGGAAGTGTCTCGCCCCGAGGCAGTCGCCACGGCAACAGGAGGCATGACAAGAGAGGAGGAGAGGGCAGGTGACAGCGAAAGCCTTACACCTTTTTATTGGAATCATTTCGAGGGATGATCACGCATTCCCTACATTTTTTAACTTGACCGTTAATCCTATAATCCTAGTTAAACATATTCTTACCTACTCTTATCAAAATGTCATTACTTTTATGGATTTTTTTTCCTGCATCAAATTGCTTCAATTTGGTCCTCGTAAGTATAAAAATATATACAGATTCAATAGCAGATAAGAAAAATACCCAATTGTAAAAAGAAAAATAACTACATGCTGATTTATTTTCAGGCTTTAAATCAAGATAATAGCAGCATTTCAGGGTCATCAGGCGTGAAAATATTATGAAAAATGTAAACATTCAGTATCGCCCTTCATACAAACAATACAGTGAATTCAACCCAACAAATACCAAACAGCAGACAGCCTTGGAGATGGGTGAGTTCCCCAGTCTCCCCGAGCTCTGAAACCCTGAAGTTTTCTTGCCTTTACCATTTAACTTGCAATTACTCTCCAGTCTTGTTGTTTTCACGCAGGGCCAAGGCTCTCGCAGTTTGTTTGGACTTGAGTGACAGGCGATGGTATTTGAAGATGTGTCATAGCGGCTGTTTTACTGCAATAGCGCTTGTCGTGTGATTCTCCAGCGTCAACTTCAAGGCTTTCTTTGAAGTGATCAAAGTGAAACAGTGATTATGTCAAATCGTCCTCCTGGACAGAGTTTAAGGAGGCCATCAACCATCCATCAATCCATGCCTCCATACACACCTCCACTGATCCTTCTCTGCTCCACATGTTAGTCTTTCAGAAACTTAAGGACGGCAACAGGTCCTGGTTTGAAAAGCCTTCAGTTTAGTAGTAATGCTACTCTGTACTGAAAGGGGCTGTTATTTTTTTAAGTGTGTTTTCATGCAAACTAGTGTTCCTTTGAGTCGGTCAATCATATTTGAGATACGATGGATGGAACACAGAGAAACCAGGCTTTTCCCCTCTTTCTACATGATTCTACCATTATTTAGATCTCCGTGCAGACATGATCCATATTACAGCATTTCTGTACTGACTGAGTCACCTCTGCAGAAGACATTGCTATATAAATCTCCCTACTGGATTTATCTTTTTCATCTGATTATGTAACAGTAACGACTAACCGCTACAAGTGGAGGACACTCCTCTGCATATGGCACACAGTGATTAGACACCTGGAAAAGGCATTTACATGCAAATTGTTTCTATTGGTGTACTTCAGCTAGCATAATCATATCATCAATCAATAAACCAGGAGGCTTGAACCACCATTTTTTGAACCATGATTTCACGTTTAATTCATATACACAAAATCATAACCAGGATGCTAGTGTCCATGTGAACGCTCTCTGGTAGCACTTTCCTGTTAAAAGTGTGTGTTTTATCAGAAGAAGATAAACTGCGTTGTTAGCTTGAAAAATTATAGCTACTGCAGCTGAATAAAAAATCAAAAAATGTATTAACAAATGATGTAAAGAAGATCATTCACAAAACTGCACAAACCAACTGCACTCCAGAAAAGCAGCTTTTTTTTATGACTATCACCAATCAACACATAGGTTACTGGCAGTTGTATCTTCACTACTTCTTCGGTCTGTATAATTCATTCAGTGTTTTTTACGGGCGCATCATTTGGTGTAAGACAAATAACACATGATGCTGTGTTCCACTTCAGTCTTACATAAACTATTGACTGACAGGTGATATCTGGGAAGTACAGAAACCCCACAGGAATGTGCACTTGGCAAAAAAGAATGAGAAAATAAATAAAACAATGAAAAGAAAAACAGTCTTATGTATTACTTGATAATGAGGGTGCCTCCACAAAGTTTCCCTCCATCCATGCCCACCTCGTCCTCCTGTTTTCTCCTCTCGCCTGACTCCCTGCACGCCTGTTTGTCACTTAAACGAAAGCTCACAGACTGACAGGCCGATATCTGAGTCTTTAAAACGAAACTACCAGCAAATTAATTTTTCATCCTTTCTTATCAGTGACTGATGGGCCGCCGGGTCCCTCCCAAAACCCTTGGTGTCCCTGCGGGCAACTCCTGCAGCCCGGGAACCAAGGTTTTCATCCTAAACGGTGGTAAATGGCTCGCCGCACAAATAATGCATAAACAGCTGTTTTGCCCAAGTAAGTTATCCTCTTAAAAGATTCAGAACCCTCTCTCTCTCTCTGCCGTCCCACAGCCTCCTGCTCTCTCTCTGCCTATCTCTCTCACTCAGTTAATTCATCAATTTCTTATGATAGCAACAGTTCTGCTCGGCGCGGGTGTTTAAGTACCAATTAGGGGGGCGGGTTCCCCTCGGCCCATTCTGCCACACCTCTCCTCCTCCTCTTACAACGCTTCTCTTCCTCTTTTGCTTCTATCCCAGCCCTCCTCTGTCCATTTTCTTGTACATTTTTTTGGGTAATTCCCCAGCTGCAACCCGTCCCCTCTCCATCCACACCACAAGTCCGTCCTTCATGTCTATCAAATCTCTTCCCTCATCTCAGAAGTCCAAATTGGAAAGATTTTCTCGAGTCTTTATTAACTTTTTAGTACTTTAAATTATTTATCCCAGATAATCACTGATCAAAAGGCAGAAAACACACATCAATCAGGAGAAACTTCTAGTGGGCGGATGTATCCTCAGACCAGCACAAACCAAGGACAGTTTTTTAGTTTTGAATTTTTACATTTTATTAAAGTTTCCTGCTTCTTCCCACGTCTGACTTGGACGATGCCACCTTACTTCATTCTGATGGTTTGGTAGCCTGTACACCCAAAACTGAAACCAGACTCAAACTTGAGCTTGCAGTTGATGCCACAGGAACACGCTGGTGGTAAGCAGATGGTGGCCTTCCTTTGCATGTATAAGCTTTTTTCTTCAGAAGAAAGTGTATGTATGTTTGTCTGTGTGTTTATGTGTAAAAACTAAGGCGTGTGTTTTCATTGTGGGGGAGGATGAAGAGAATCTTGTTTTTTTTCTCCTGATAGCAGTTCTGGCATTTTGATTAGGATAGGAGGAGCAGGCCACCATCTTGATTTCTGAAGTGCTGCCACTTGGCCTCGGAGTCGTCTTCAGGCTTCGACTCCTCCAGAGTAAGCAGAGAAGGAGGGAGGGAGGGAGGGAGGGAGCTCAGACTGTTGTGTCTTGTGTCTCTTGAGCCTCTCAGATGTCACTGCCAAACGCTGCCTGCTCACAAGAAAACACTGCTGCCAACCAGAACACATGCAGACAAGCGTGTGTGAAGACGACAAGCTTCTTTATAGAGAACCAAAGTGAAATCAGTAGAAGCAGAAACCTAATTCAAAATCATATTAACATTTGTGATAAAAAAATAAAAAATAAAATCTAGCCCCACAATGTAGCCTTGCTCAACAGTATTTGGGCATTTCACCCCCCATTGGTCTAGAGATTGTAAATATTTCTCTGTTCATCCGGGTCAATCTTCACCAGCTTGATAGACTCGAGGCAGTCAAGTGGCAAGCTGAAGAACCGAACGGCATAGACATTCTTCAGAGATTACATCTGTTGAGCTGTAAAGAGAACATTAGAAGAGTGCTGGGATACGTTAAAACTGTAACAGTGATGTATATATTTTGATGGAGGTTTAGTTTCCTGCATATTGATAAATTGGAAACATTTTACTTGAACCCCCCATTTAGCACTGATAAACAGCATAACCTCCTAATAAATGGTTATAACACACAGTAGTGTAGTAAGCAAATATAAGGTGTTTATTAATGTACAGTACTTCTACGTTATTACACCTATATTTTTACTGTATTGTCTGTATCTCTTTATACACCAACCTCCACTTAGCCAAGTACGTGAGCTCCTAGCTTGGATGTAATGTCAGGACTTCAACTTCATATGGTTGTTTAACAAAGAGCTGCACCAGGACTGAAGTCACCAACCATGCATGCTGAACCCCACAGGCTACAACAACAACAAAATGCTCTTTAGATGGCAGAACACAAGCCCAACTTGGCCCCAAAATGTAGCAGTTCTTGTTCAACTCTGAAATGAGGGAGAATGAGTCCAACACTGACATGAAAAATTCAGTCAGTCCTACAGTCACGTAGGTGTGTCTATTACTAAGTTGCCCTTAAATGGAACTTGTGTTGTATTTATTATTTAAATACAGTATATGCAATTTAACGATTCCTCCTCGCGTCTGTCCGCCCTATAATACCTTTTCCTCTTCCTCAGTCTAGCAAGATGTCCTTCAATTTCTCAAACAATCTCCCCTTTTTTCCTAATTATGTTAAATATTTACAAGGCTATGATCTCCGCTCCTCACTGAAGGGTGGCATGTGTGTCCGCCCCCATTCCCCAAAGCCCGCTATGCAAACCCTGGCCCTGTTTCCCTTCTTCTTCTCCTCTTATAGGAGGCGTTCTATTTTCTCTAGCAGACACAGAGTTAAGAAAGATCTCCAATCGAATCATGCCTGTTTTCTTCACAGCAGCCTGTGAGTCGGAGTCCAGGGAAAAAGAATCCGAGAATATAAAACCCATCTTTGAAACTGTCCCCAGATCCTGCAAGCCTTTCAAGTGCGCCATCTAGATTCATTTACTTGCCCTTTCATGTTAGAAATTTGGTTTCATCACAGCAATTAGCTCTTTCTTGTCCGGACCAATTATTCCATTAAATTAATGACTCTTCCATGATAATAAGGACTATAATTGATTTTATCTGGGTAGCCAGGCTTCCTTCTTCTGCAGCTCTAGTGTGTCGTTACACCTCATTTAAAGGGCTTTTCTACCATATTGCCTCATTAGCGGTTCAGTGTAGAGTGTGTGTGCCTGACAAGTGCTTCATCTCCTTACCCCCACACACAGTCAGCATACACACACACACACATACAGCAAATCAACATCCAAGCTGTGTAAAGTAATTTGTCAAACATTGCCTTTAATGGGATACACTGAGGGATCTGTGACACAAATGGGCGTTTGTTCCTCCCTTTGTTGTTTCCTCTGTTTCCTTTTCAAGCCCACCACCATGCTGCCACCCTAGCTGCTCTTTTACTTCTTTCTTTTTATTGAAAGAAAAAGTCTCTACTTGCAATAAAATAGGAGAACAGAATGAAAAGTGTTAAGAAGTGGAAGGTGGGTAGATGGGTGGTTGGGTGAAAAATCGAGGAGTTGGGTGGTGTTGGAGGTGGTGGAGGGGTTAAATGAATCATTCATTAGGTCCACAGAGAAAGGGAGCGAAGGGAGAAAGAGAGAGAGAGAGAGAGAGAGAGAGAGCATGAAGGAGAGACAGAGCAGCAGGAAGAGGAGGAGGTTGTTCAAAGGCGAACAGCGTTGATTTTTCTGGCCCATCCACAGAAGCAGGAGGTCGGTCGCGGGGAGCCCAGGGGAGCCCGGCCCGTCTCCAGTGGAGAGACGGGCGTTCGGTTTGGTATAGACCCCGGCCCCCCCTCCCGCGTGCCCCCAGGCTGATAGGGTCGGCCTCCAGATCTCTCTAATGAAGCCCCTGGCCTCTTCACCGCAGGCTGGGCTGAAAATACTGCAAAAAATGTCAAGTTATGAACAAGAGATTTCTATCAGGTTTAGCTGAGCCATCACAGAATCACTATCTGCAGCTTCTTCTTCAATGTAGGTTTTCTTTTTTGTGACCCTCTGGTTTATGTGAGGTGTCCATTCCCTCATCATTATTTGGATAGGTGTGAACAGGTAGATGTAGATAGATTAAAAATCTAAACAAAAATAAAGTCTGGGAAAATGTGCAGCAGAAACGTGTTTTCATCTTCTTTCTTGCCACGTGTCCTTCATTTTCATTATGAATAAGTCAAATAGAGTCACAGTTCTATTCTATTTAGGAGAAGTTGAACCGCCTTGCTGCCCTGGCTACTCATGGATTTTGAATACCCGCTGACAAGCTTAAATCAAAAAGGTAAACGACTCAATGATGAAATTACTTTTGCAATTCTATACCCTCATTTTTTGCAGCGTTTGGATATTTGTCCTCACCTTCATCTTTTCATCCCTCCCACCATCGTCTCTCCAGCAAAGCTCCACTCTTCTTTCCACCTCTTAGGAGCTGAACACACACTGAGAAAGGCCAAAACTCTTTCTATCGCACACACACACACACAAACACACACACATATAGTATACACACACACACACACACACACACACACACACCACACCACACCACCCACAGTCTTGGATTTCTGCATTCCTAAGCAACCAGCCACCATCCAGGAGGCAGTCATTAATCCCATTAAGCCACCTATTAATCAGAACATCATGAGATCACAGAGAGTGGGAGGGGTCTGGTGAACATGTACAGGTTATTGCAAAGATTTTTTAAAGGCGTAATTTGTGACGTGTTCAACAAACAACCATTGTGTGTATTACATATTAACAGTGTGTTGTGCAGCGTGTGCAGACCTAAGTGTGTACATGTACATGAAATTAAAGATAGTTTCTGAAACCTTTCCATTTTAAAGGAGTGAAGATTGCAACCAACTAAATACAGCTCACCTTCTCAGTATGTAGGAGAACCTATGGTGGTTGGAAAACTCACAAAAAAAATTAAAGGCCGTACAACATACACCAGCATAGCACCCGCCATGTAGGTTGAAGTAGAGGGGGTATATATGGTAGGCCTATGGTAGAAATCATTGCAAGATGTACCCATTCTGGAGTAAATTTGAAAAAGACAGTGGTGTTTCCTGACATACTGACACCCATCAACTGACGAATACTGTGCCTCAAATGTCACATTATAAGGAATCAGCTTATTTGTGATGTATAAAGGATTAAATCCAATTTAGCTTTAACATGAATAAAGAGAAGAGTTATGCATGCATGAATCAAAAACATTTATTTTCTCCTGTTTCTCATTCTGGAAATGATAAAAAACAAAAGTACATCAACTTACCAAATCTATGTGTGAAGCCTCTTTCACACTGCAGCTTTGTGCTGCCGGCTGTTGTCTATTAATGGATCCTGGCATTGATAAAGTCCATTGACTGACTTAATATGCTATTGCATCAACTTTGCTGTGGTTAACAAGGGAGAGAGACACACTTCTGCAGGCAAAAGTCTTCAAAATCTTCCCTCTCTCATCGCTTTTCCCCCTTCTTTTTCTGATTTTTCCCCTTATTGTAATTCCACAAATGTACAGATATCCCCGGGACAGAAAATCTAAGAAACCTCTGATAGTGATTTTTCAAGCAATTTCCTTGTAGGGTTTCAGCTCTCTTTCTCTCTTCTTTTTCTTCAAATCACTTCAGGGAGGCAGTCAAGCACTGTGGCGACTAACTAAATTAGCAGCCAAATTAAAAGTTGATTATTCCCTTGATATCCCCTGGAAATATATTTACACAGTGGCATTTAACTTTTAAAACCAGCGGCTTTCCGTGAACTCTCAGGCTCGTTAGCGCAATAGCTTGAGGCCGGGTCTACAAGGACTGAATGTGCACGTGCACGTGTGTTACTGTATGTGTGTGTGTGACTGTGCGCACCAGTCTACATCTGTGCTTGCACACTAACTCACAGGCGGTACGTACCAAAGCTAATTAAGCTAATCTAAACACTTTGAAAGTCCTTCTGATGAGGCTAATTATGGCTGCGGCTCATCATTAGTGCTTGCTGATGCCTCTTTAAAGGAGGACACGTTGAGTCAGATGAAACAACATAATAGTGGCCATTGAGGCATGTTATTGAGTTATCTATGTCTATCTATTATGTCTGTTTATTAAAAGTTAATTCAGGTGTATTGCAGTCCTTCTGTATCTTGGGTTATGTGGCGTTGTTCCATTGTCGAATATAATTACATTGTAATCACCAAGTTAATAGCTGGGACATGAATAAAAAGTGAGACAGGGCAATAAATGAAGTTTACATAAACCATATAATTTGGAGGTAAAGTGAGTTTATGAGAAATATCAGTATTAATCCTTTGTGCAGGAAAACTGTGTGTGCAGATATGACAATCGACTTGTCTGTAAACTGTGATGGATGCAATTTTGGTAATAATTTTACAGATCACATGCATTTTCTCTTCCAAATGAGTTTAGTAACCTGTGGACTTGCTTAAAATTTGCCATATCATCTGATTGCTTGTGTTTCTTGCTCTGTTGGACTAGTTTTAACAATGTCAATATATTCCCAGATCAGCTAACTTGGTGAGTACAAACGTTCTCTCTATCTATCCAGCTACTATCCCTGATAGCAACAACAAAGACCCTCGGCATACACACTAACTAGGTTGTAACAAACTAGAATTATCTCTAGTAATAACTATAGAATTAAAGCGTTTATAAGGGGCTTTGCGGTCAGTTTGGCTGTTAAAGTGATTTTGGCGTGATTTGGTGAGATTTGGAGATGTCTGCTGTCATATTAATATAACTGATCTGAAAGGCATTGGAAACGCACTTCTGAAAGAGTAAAAGGAATAAAAATGTCTCAACAACACCCATCTTTTCTATTAATCTTGACACCACTCACAGATTCTTGATACTCCTTAGCATTACAGATCTACACCTCAGCCAAGACGAACACTGCGTCTTAAATTTGGATTGATTGGTTTTACTAATTTAAATTCAGATCACCTTCATTGTGCTGGGGTGTGGGAGTGATGAAGGTGGATATCTCACATCCACAGCCATATACCACAGGAGTAATTGAAAACAATATCCTTTGTTGTGATTTGACCGAGCTGTACAAAGTCTTGACCTTTGTCTCATTATCTTTTTGCAGATGTCCCAAATTAGTGGGGCTTCAGCCTGTTTGGCAAAATAGCGACTACAATCATCTTGAAAGTTGTACAGTGTGTCTCTTGCCAAACTTTATGACCATTGATCTGATCTGATACCTCACTCCGTCCTATTTTGCTCTGTGTTTAAATGTGATGTGTGCATGTACAGTAGAGTGCACTGAGTGGACACCGGGCCGGCCAGAGGCTGAAAAACAAGGGGCCCCTCCATTCATAATTTACTAGGTGGAAGAGTACTATAAGAGTGTTGGTGGTGGAGAGAGAGAAAGAGGCAGGCAGGTCCATTAATGGAGTAATCTCGTCCTGAGTGGTGGGGGAGTAAAAACATCTTACCTCCAGTTTTGATGGGGTTTTGTTCATGTTTTTTTACTGCAGATGAAAGTTAACGTGGTTGTTCAAGGGTTGGGAGTGAGCTTAATGATCCCTTAGCCCCCCAAAATACCTGTTAAAAACAGACTTCCAAAATACATGTGTGTCTGGGGAACGATTTACTTTCCCTTTTTTGATTCCTAGGGAGATTCATCTCAGAAGGCCGAGAATTCACTGAAATTACAAAACAACAACAACAACAAAAATATTCACAGTCACTTAGCCATGCAGATAGTTGGAGATGTCTGCCTCCACCTCTATAGAAAAGCGATCATACAATTTTGTTTAACTTTTAAGAATTTAGACAGCAAATCTGGGTAATCCACAGATCTCTGCATCTGCATTTTCACTGGGAAAGTTCCTATAAAAACATAACTTTAACCTCTTTATGACAATAATATTTGTCAAAAACAACACATCATGTGGAACTCGGTAGCTGTCATGGATACTGTAATGCATCCATGTGTTGAAAATGAAGAACAAGTGCACACTGTCCCAGATTGGGCACATTTTTTTAAAATGTCTTTCCGGCCGACCCATTGGGATAGACAGAGAGAGAGAGAGAGAGAGAGAGATCTGCCATTATCTGTAGTGTCCAGTGAAGTGTGTTAGTGAGTGTTTTGTTGCTTTTTCACTACATATGTGGCTGTACTCAGGAGACATGACTGTGGGGACATAGGTACAGTAAGGTTGACTGTATTCTTTTCAACATGCATTTGTGTGTGTGCTTTCAGCTTTAACCTTAGAGTGCCTATACAACATGTAACTGAAAAAACAAAATTCAGTCAGTGGTCACAGTTAAAACACTAACTTGACCAGAATGGGTTAAATGCCAACACTGAAAAAATACCTTAAGATATTGACATCACGTCAATATCTTAAATAAATGCATTCATATTTCATATTTACACAAAACACAGACTAACACAGCTAGACAACAGATTGTATAGCCTATCTCAGCCAAGGCTGCACAGTCCTTCATGTGTATTATTATTTTAATAATAGAAAATGTTTACAATTTTTAAACGTGCACCTGGATTCAGATCAGTATTGAAAAAGACAGTGATGGACAATTATGGGATACCTGTCTCAGAATTCTTCATTTTGAAATTCATACATCTTTTAAGTGTAGTATTAAATGATAAAATCATGAAATTGCTCCATATCACAATGTTAATAATCCTTTAAAAGCTGCACTAATCATTATTTTCATATAAAAAATGGATCAAATGATTATGTGTAATGTGAATAGTGTGTAGGCCACAGAGAATTAACACCCAATTCTGCAGTTCCTCTATGGTTTTCATATGTTGTAGCTCATTGTTTTGGTTTTTCAGCAAGCAACTCTGTTCTCATCAGCCTTGTTTTAATAAGCTCTAAGCAACCACCACTGTGCCCTATGTGCCCAGGATAAAGGATAAACAAAATGAATTACAAGCTGGCGAAGAATGTGGAACATCTAGCAGCTGAACATAGCTTCTTGAAGAATTTTCTTATTGTTGTGTTTCCAGTTTGTTCAACTGCACCCAAGCGGCTCATTCCAAATCATATAATGCAGCTAGAAAAAAACCAAACAACATGCCTGGATTTTCCAACAAATGTCATTTAACTGCAAAGTTTTTAGATATCCTGCTAACTGACAAACAGATCGTCAGTCGAAAAAAAAAAGACCCAAAATTCATCATGGTGGTTGTAAAGAAAAATCTGTCCTTTTTTGACACTTGAGAAAATCTAACGCAACCATTATTCGTTTTAAGCAGGTCTGCCATTTAGAAGGAGGCAGAATGATACACAAAGTGGCATACCGAAAGACAAACACACACACACACGCACACGTAGGTCCACATACATGAGTGCATGTAGCTCTCTGTCACACAGACACACAGGGAGTCCCAGCCTCCTCATTGATTCTTGCTCACTGACTGTCCCACCGGCCTTGTCCTTTAAAACACGGCCGTTAGGAAATTCACTGGCGTGTGTGAATCTGTGTGTGTTCCTGAGTTACTTCCCTACATTATCTGCATGGCTGGACTCGGAGCACTAACAGAGTCATGATTTCTGTTACCCAACTAGCTCTGCAGGGACAGACACACTGAGAGAGAAAGTGTGTTTGTGTGGACTGAAGCACAGATCAGACCAGCTTGGTGCTTTGCTCAGAGGTTGGGGTCAAGAGTGTCAGGCCAGAGTGTGTTTGTGTGTATCTGGATGTGTAGGTGTGTGTGTGTGTGTTTTCTTTCTTCTTCTCACCTTCATCTTCTTCCCTCCCCTTCCATCAGCTCTCTTTCTTCTGTCTTTCATCAACCTGTCATCCATCCTACCTCAAGAACACAACGAACACTGGAAGTACAAATTTATATGTGTTATATTTCTTATTTATTTTGAATCTAGTTTTTGCAAAGCAGTGTCGTATTTCTGTGATATGAATGTTATCATAACTGCAAACTTTATGTTAAACCAGTGATTATGAGAGAAATAAAATGGAGCTAAATAAAGACTGGCAGCTTCCTCCTTCTGACATATGGTCTCTTTCATCTCTATTCATTACTGTTATACCAGTGGATCAAAACTGGTATTAATACAAGACTGTTTAGCAGAGAATGAAGGCTCTGTGCATATAGGTTATATCCAGGCCTTCACCATTCCCTTATTCTGTGGGAAATAATAATTCATAATTACAATTTAATAACTTTAAAAATAACAATTTAATTGAGTTTTCTTTACAGGAATGAATGAAATGCTGATATATAGTCCTGTATATATCTTTTTTCAAGTTGTCTTACACCTTTTAAAATCAAGAAGGCCTCACGATCGAAGCTACAGCACTTGTGGGGACTGCGACCCCCGGGTTGGGAACCAGAGTATTATAGTGATCAGATAATTTTCACTAAAATCATTTAATGTGTGGCCTAGCAAAAGTTTTACCATCTCTGCTCAGCTATGCTTGGCAATGTAACAGGCAGAAGGCACAAACTCAAGACCCATATTGTAAAAATGACAGAAAATGCATATAATAATATTTTTGTTGTATTGTAACCATTTCAACTCACAGAACTTACACAACCAGTGGTGGTCAGCAGAGTAGCCCACTGCTTCTAGTGTTAGGTTGGCTTCCTCCTTCAGCCATGTGACCCTTGCCTTGAGCGTCAAAGCTATTCCTCAAGATTCTCCTGTCTCTCCGTTTCTTTGCCTCTTTCCTTCTCGCTCTCCCCTCTCACAGTTACATCTCTTTCTTCTCCTCCCTCCTTGCCTTGTTTCTCTGCTCTTCTACTCCACCTCTAACCCCAGGAGGATGTTTCATGCTGGCCATGCTGGTTTTTACGTGCCATTGGCTTTGCCATGTTACAGTTCTGTCTGCCGCCTCCTGCATCATTTAACAGAAACCTCCCACAGCGGGCGGCAGACAGGTAGAAGTAGAGAAGGAGGTGGAGATGGATGGGGTGAAGTGGGGCTGAGGGAGGCTGTGGGGATGAAGATGAAGAAAATAACAAAAGTAGACAAAAAGAAAGACATGAGCGGAGATGAGAGGAAGGGGAGATGAAAAAAGAAAGAGATGAGTACTTTTTAGTACACAAATTTAAGACAATAATCCCTAACCAGTGTCCACATGAGCACCTTTACTTCTTATTGAGTTCCGCCACCTCTGGTGAGCATGGTTGTACCCACCACTGAGGTCACCAGTATTTTGGGGTATACAATAAAAAGTTGAGAATTCATTGTCTAAAAATGACAATTTTGATGCTTTGATGCCCTAAACCCCACTAGCAAGTTCAGTTTTTGGACCTCTGTATTTCTAAAACCCTGCGTACAGCAATGTTAGTGAGGTTCTCCTACACGCCTGCATAACTGCTTCTCTGTGTAAACACAGAGCTAGCTTCATACTAAGAAAACAGCTTATCACTTAGAAAACAGCTTAACTCTAAGAAAACAAAATGTCCTTGTTAAAAAGGATAAATGCCACAAGAATTAGGGTTAGTGTTGTGCTGAATTAGGGTGCTGGCACCTTTTTGGTTCTAATCCAGGCACCGCCCCTAACCATAATTAAGTAGTAAGTCGGCAAGAAAGTATTGATGCAAAGTTAGATGTTTTTTTCGACTTCTGAGGAAAATATTTGGCTCTTCAGCAGCTCCACATTTCAGGGGCTATCTCACTCCACTCATACAACTACTTTCTGATTCATGCTTTTTGCTGCTGATGATCACCTACTGT
The DNA here is from genome assembly GCF_004916995.1 of Morone saxatilis. Lineage (NCBI taxonomy): Eukaryota > Metazoa > Chordata > Actinopteri > Moronidae > Morone > Morone saxatilis. The sequence goes on along the minus strand of NW_023339763.1, from coordinate 4,571,900 downwards.
AAATGTTTTAGGAAATGACAGTGCAAGTGTTATTAATTCATCCAGCTTTTAGGCTTTTGGGCTGGTTTCTTCACTTCCTAGGTGCCCACTGGGGCCTCGACGTGGATGTTTTCTGGTTGTGATGTAGTCCGGGAGGAATATATCTTTATATATATATTTTATTTCCTTCACACCTTCACTGCCCAGAGGAGGGTAAGTTATCCTGGCAGCTGGCCATTTATCCAGCCTCCCTCAACCTCAGCCAGTCTGCAGTATGAACATAATTTTATGAGAGAAGCTGGTAGATTACAGGATGAGGTCAGAGAGAGGGAAAAGAGAACCAGGAGGTTCATATATCGGCAAGTATGAAATTTGCGTATATACACGCTGTGTATATTTTTTTAAATGCTAAACATGTATTCATACCATCCCCCTCTCCCCATACAAAGTCAACTCATATAAAAAATAAGAATACACATATTAAAGAGGACACAGGAAGAGACTAGACAGAAAATGGCAGTTTTTCATTATACAAGCATTATTCACAGCCAGAACAGAAGTAATCTCATTGGTTGGATAAAACTCAGTGGGTGGAGCCAAATAACCATCCAGTGTAGAAGTGGCGGCAGAGATGGTTGATGTCAATAAATTATTTACAGCAGAATTTAATTTTCTCAGTTGCAAATTGCAGTCACATTAATGCTTCCCCTAGTCGAGATATTTGTAAAAAATATGTGATATTAAAAGAATTTGACACAATCTTGCTTTTTTTTACTCAGGTTTCACTGCTAGGCTTACTCCGAGTGCTCTGTTACCAACAAATGACGGCATATAAACAATCTCCCGGCTTCAACTGTTCAAACAGAAAAAGAGGAAAGCTTACATAAATCTCAATATGGGAACACAGAGCAGAGATAAATCAGACAGAAATAACAGATAATGGGGGGGGGGCACACTAAGACAGTAAACTAGACAGAAAAATAAAAGCAGAAAGAGATTAAACTAAAGAGATGGAGAAAGACGAGACTGAGGGTGATGCCACACCTGGCAAAGGGTCAGCAAAGCACTCTGCACCCATAACCAGGTTAAGTGGTAGGTAGGTGGGTGGTGGGGCGGTGGTGGGTGAGATGGGGTTGATGGGAGTGGCGGTGGTGGTGGAGAAGAGAGGGAGGGGAAGATTGTTTTTGAGTGAAGCTTAAGAGTAAAGTAAAGCAGACGGAAAAGGGGGGAGGAGGAGGAGGAGGAGGAGGAGGAAAAGAGAAGTAAATGCGAGGAAGAGGGAGGAGAGGAAGGTTCTGTTTTTTCCTGGCTTGGTCTCTTCTCCCTGGATCTGTCCGCTCTCCTCCTCCTCTTCCTCCTCCTCCTCGCCTGTTTTAATCTGACTAAATAGGATAACCTGCTCTTCATAAAAAATGGATGCCACTTCATTCGGCAGGACCCACGGGCAGGGCCCCTGGAGGCCTCGACCAGCCGAGCGCGGGGGCCCACGACTACCGTGGCTGGCCAAAATCACTGGCCGTAATTAATTACCCCCTCCGCTCCACTCACCCCTGCCCTGCCACCCCCCATCCCTCGGCATGCACACACCATCACCAAACACCAATCACCCAGACTCAGGAATCAAATTTGGTTAAAAAGCAAGACGAGTGAGGTGAGAGAAAGGAGGGTGAGACAGCAAACATAGAGAGAGGATGAGCGAGCCTAGAAGAAAGAAAGACGTGGAGAGAGAGAGTGGAAAGGGGAGGTGAGGGGGGAGTGTGGCTGGTGCTAGCTAGGCAATGCATGCAGCTTTTTACCCAATCACGTGGGAGAGTTTGTCAAGCAGGAGATTGCAGTCTGAAATATTAATGTGGCCCTCCTGCTCCTCCTCCTCCTCCTCCCAAGACCGAACGAGCCAGCTCCTGGAAGGGACACTCGCCCGTCAATATTTCATGAGCCGGGCCCCGGCCCAGACACAGGCAGGCGCTGCTGGGCCACCCGCCCCTTTAACGCTACACGCATCAGCCATCCCTACCTTTAATGTAGCCAACGGTGGTGGTGGTAGTGTGGGGTGATTGTAAAGTGTGGGTGAGTGAGGTGGGAGTTGAGAGGGTATCTTGGTGGTCTAAGGCCAGAATAGCCTCTTAAAAATGAAGAGGAGGAAGAAGAGGCGAGGGAGAGACATGATGATGGAGTGGGAGTCTCACGGTGAAATAACTCCCTCAAAGCATGTTAAAATCTTATGGGTATGAGTTGTGGGGTGAGGAGAGGGACGGAGTTGTGGAGAGAGGGTGAGAGAGCAGGCAAATATAGTAAATAAAACAATTTTGTTTTGGGGTACAAAGTCGTCAAAAAAAAAACCCTCAAAGTGTGGGCAGCTACAGCACGGCAGAGAGAATAAGGGATTTACAGTAGTTTGTGGAGCTGGAGTACAATTCCAGGGCTGCTGAGAGGCACAGTATATCAGCTGCTTGGGAATTTACTTGTGAACACAAATGTAACACATAACACTCCAGATGCTGCAAAACCACAGTTTTGTTACTCATTTGATGGTTATTTCTGGGAAGTGAGAGAGTTTTATGACCTTGGAGCCCTCAGTAAATGATGGGATGACAGAACCAGGGTTCAATCCGCCGTGCTGAAGTGAGCAAGACACTGAATCCATAAGAGCTCACTGTATCGTTCAGTCTGACCTCTGACACATCATCATTAGAATCAGGATCATCAGAGATCCATGTAACATTTGCACAATTCCACTGCTTACAGTTTACATTAATTGCAGTTACAATTAGGGTTTTTAGTAGAATATTTTACTCATATAAAACGGGTTATAACAGCTTCCAAAATTATTAAAAAAACGAATTTATATATATTAAAATATATGTTATGTTGTTTTATAAGACTCATGAATCTACAAGTTTCAGTAATTTTCCTCTCTATATATTTGTTAGCATATTAACAATTTTGACCCATGCAAGTTTGTTCATCTGTGTGTCTTTGCAGTCTTATTGGTGCACGTGTCCAGGCATGTTTACACACTAAGATTATGGATGTGTTAAGAGAACCGGACACCCTGTTCCAAGAGGTTGCTCTTTTCATTCCACTGGGCTGTTGCTTCCTCTGTCTTTGTGGTTTTGGGTCCACAGAACAGGTGCACTAAGAGACTGAGCTGGCTGAGAGCCTCTCCACACATGTGAATGGCATAAAACACAGGATGTGGCCTCTTCCTGGGGGCTTGGTTAGATCCGTAGAACAGTGGAGTATTATATTTTGGAGAACTTCACAAACTTAATTGGAGTAGGCCTACATATTTGTTAACATTGTGTCCATCTCTTATGAGGATTTAAAGGTTCAGTGTTTAACATTCCAGAAGCTCTATAGGCAGATCATATGGAATATAATAGGTAATGTATGATCCACCTGAAAATAAAGAATTGCTGTTTTTTGTTATTTGATATCCGTGTTTATCAGTAGTTTAGGATGAACAAAGCAAACACTGGCTTAAAATTTCCATCATGTTTTATCTATAATATTGGTATGGTTACCATATTAGCGATGGATATTTAATGCTTTTAATTTTGTTTCTTTTAATTGCTTAAAACTGTTTGCCCAATGCGGTTAGTTTGCACTTTTTTTTACTGATAGGGGTCTTTTATTATTTTAATTCTACCTCACTTCTGTGTGATTTTATTTCCCTGACATTTTTTTGCCTTATTGCCTCCTGGGATGTTTTTAATCCTGGTTAATGTTAAGGCTCTTGGTAACTTGTTTTGAAAAGTGCTGTATAAATACAGTTTATTGTTCTTATTATAGACAGGCCTTTCTCATTTCGAGTTTCATGGCCACCATAGTTTCTCCTACACACTTGAAAGGCTGAGCTGTGTTCAAATAGTTGCTATCTGCAACTTCACCACTAGATGCTACTAAATCACACACACTAGGCATTTAAATATCATAATTTCAGTGTAAAATGAATATGATGAACCTTGGTAGAAAATATCAGCTGCCCTTCAAAGATGATCTATCAGCTAACCTCCAACACGCATGACTGAGTTAGTATACCCTGCGTGGTAAGTCTCCTTTAGAAAGCGTGTGTGAACATGTGTGTGTGTGTGGACGGGGTGAGGGACACTGAGGCCCCTGAAAGCCCATTGGAGTCCTGGTCTCCTGACCTGTGACCCCCCCCCCGGAGCTCTCAGTGTGTCCTGACACCCCTCAATAATTGATGTGAGGGAAAGGGACGTCCCGGCTTGGGAACAACTCTCTCACCTGCACACACACAGATACACTCTCCTCCCCCTTCCTCCTCCTCGCACACTCATAGACTCCTCACGACACGTTCACACACACGCAGGCTTATTGATTTTGTTAACTGAGCCGATGCTGTGGACACACAGGCTGAGTGGCAGGGTTTAGGAGGAGAAGAAGTAAACACATCCTTTCACATCTTTGACTGTCTGTCAATCAACGAGGCCGCGTCCTTTTATTCCCCCTTCATCTTTCAGGGAAGGCTGGCGGAACGTGCACACAGTCAGCTTCGGCCTGCTTCGTATTCACACTGTCAAACATTTTTGCACCTCAGAGCTGCCCAGTACAACCACAGCATGCTGCTGGTGGACACTGAGCAGCTCCACTACAGCTGCTCAGGGTTTAGTAACTTATTCAAGGGGAATATTGACAGTGTACTGTACATGCTGAGGGTGTGTGAAGTGTTTATCAAGCCAAGCCAACCTTTCATGCCTCTGGACTTCATAGTTGTATTTTGTATGTAAGTCCCTTCCTGAGATTGTGCATGCCTATGTACTTACTATGTCATATTATATAACTGCAAATATTACTATTCATTGATCTCTGCAACATATTCCCCAATTCTTAAGGGGCTCTCAGACATGTGCATAAATCAAAATGTTGCTTTACTTTATTAGTGAAAACTGCTGGAGTGTTTTTGCAGCGTGTGTTCATTCAACACAAACAGCCAACGCACTAACTACGTGTATATTAAATAGTTACTGTATTGTTATCTCACAACGTGCACTGACTGTGTGTATTTGTGTGACAGCCTAGGCTCAGACTGGTCTCAAATGTTTCAGTGAACTGATTGTGTTATTTTGCTCCAGTTCTTTTCCTCTCTGTACAATTATACAACTTTGGGATGTGTAAAAAATGTGAAAGATTTTCAATTCCATGCTAATGCATCTTTTAACAACTTATTAAGTGTGAAAGTGTGTGTAAAGTTCATCTGATAACCTACATTTTACAAGCAACACAAATGAAGTTAAAGCCAAAGTTGTGCATGGTGACAGAGAATTGTAAAAGTGGTCAGACTCCACCCAAGCACATGCACGCTATTACAGTGAAACAGACAGCTGCAGACCTACTTACCTAAATGCCCATCTGCCCAAACGCACACACACACACACACACACACACACACACATATATAGTCTGATAAATGGCTAAACAGTCTCACACACACCAGATCTTTGCCACTGTCTTCTCGCCTTCCTGTTGCTCTCTCTGCCCCAGGTGTCCTCTGCTCTGGTCTTTGCTGTCTTTTGTCCACTAAGTACCAGTTTACAATATTGATGAGGCCTGGAGGTCCAACCAGCAGCAGGACACACAGTCTGGGGGGCTTCTTACACAGTAAGTGTGTTAGAGTGGTTTGTGTATTTAAAGACTGTACGTGTTGGGGGTTATGATGTGTGTGTTCATGTGTGATGCCCACTACAATTCATAGGTAGTAGGACACTGACACATTTTAGCTTTTTACTACACCACATTGAATTATACGGGTATGACTATAAAGTTAAAGTGCTGACTTTTAGCTTTATTTTGAAGGTATTTACAACCTTCTCAGACTAACTGCAATTATAGCCCTGGTCATATTTCTATATATATAAGTGTGATGTAGAAACCTGAAGCCACCAGTGCACATACACCAAGAATAGAGTTTACAGTGAAGAAAGAGACGTCTTGTGTCCAGCAGGAAGACTTTAGAAATGAAAAAACATTTGCAAATTCATAGATTCTGGAATTGTTAATGAGAAAGAAAAGTAGATGCCTGTTTTAGGGTTTTAATTAGGAAATTATACTTTTTTTTGTGCAATAAAAAACATATATCAGACACACATTATTATCTCCAGCATGAGGTTTTTATATACGTATTCGCACTAGTCTGTAGGGGGGCCTTTAAAGGATTCAAATTTGCAGTTAATTAAGTTTTCATAGATGTAATTCCTATGATGATTACTATGCGCACCATTAATTTAGGTCATGAAGTTTTATAACTTCGAGTTAACATTTTACAGCCTTCAATTTTTCAAGCCATAGTTATAGCTTTTCCGAATCTGGTCATGAATGATTGGAGTTTCTAGAGAAATATCTCACACTAGACATGCCCCAACACAGAGGGATATTTTGAGGGGGTGGGTTTTTACTTGTTATCACATTAATATCAGCGTGGCCATCGGGTAAAACAAACACTCAGCAGTTGCTATACAGGAACAGGAGGCATTGTTTGTTGTGGGTATCATCACCAGGGGAATTTTATAGTTCAATGATTTGAATTTTTTGTAAACGGTCTGACTTTTGGTACATTCTGGTATCTATCCATGCACATACATTTGGTTTAATTTGACAAATGCTAATGCACACTTAACAGAAGTACATCTGAGTTTGACGGTAATGTAATTTGCTTGCAGGTATTTGGTCATAAACCAAGAGTACTGAACAAACAGAAATTCTAACCCAATGGTGGTACTAGCTAAAAAGTCAGGGAATCAATTTATTACAGTTCATTCTGCCACAACAAGCCATCCAACAGTTGTTGAGACATTTAACTAAAAATCACAAATGTCAATCTCATGGTGGCACTAGAGGAAAAGTCAGGGGATCACCAAAGTCAGTTGGATTCAGCCTCTGTGGACCATAAACGACTATGCAAAATTGTATGATGAGATATTTGAACCAAAGCGGTGGTCCATCCATGGAGTCAGGGTGCTGGTATTGCTAAAAAATTGCTAAAAAGCAACAGGGAAAATGTCAACGTTAATGTATATAGTTGACAGAGCACTCTGCCAACCCTTTTCTTTGGGACTATATATTTTTGTGGAAAGTAGTGCTAATTAAAAAAAAAGTAAAACCAAAACAATATTCATTACCAAGAGCGATATGTGCAATATGGTTTTGTTGGAATTTGGATGAATTCTATTGTAAAATGCTTTGTAACACTTTTAGGTAAGGTGCCCTTTAAAGTTCATACAAAGCGCAAATAAAAACAAAAAGTTTTATGGCCTTCACTTGGCAGCAACAATACCTCTTAAGTCTTGCTCTTTCCTTTAAAGATGAATTGACATGGGGAATGTCATGTGATGTAGCTCATTGGATGTTAAGAACACAACCTGAGGGTCTTCCATGCAGCAAATATTACCTCTCATCCTCTCTCTCTGCTATCTGTTTGGTGTGGTCTCGGTTTCAATTTATCCAGGATCAAAAGATCAGACGAATTAAACAACAATGCAATCTCTCAGCGAGAGCTGTCATACAATACAGCAGCACAGTCAGGACTTTTATAGCCTCAGGTCAAACACACAATTAATGAACGCCCGTAGAGCAAACACACAGGATTAAAGGCTTCTCTCATAATGTAGTACTGCTGTGTATCTTTTGTAGAATTGTTTTTTATTATTCTCTCTTGTATTACATCTAAAAACAAGTTTATAGAATGGATTTAAAGGGAAACTGTTGGTTTTCAAACAGCTATGTATAATAACAATGTGGGTATATATTCAAAAAAACTATGTTCACATAGACTGCCCCAGTTTGTTACCCGGGGCTGCTGTCAGAGTTTAGCCCCCTGGGTACAGGGTTTGCATTAATCAAATATTCTCCGTCACTAACTGAATTTTTTTAACAATGACAGGAAAATCTGAAGGCCATCCATCTTGTGCAGTCTTCATTGTGAAAATCTGTCTTTGCAGTTTATTAATTTTTTTTTTTACTATTTATTTCACTTTATTATTGTACTCTAAAGCAGCACTAATCAATATTCATATATTAACAATGGAAAAAGGACTGAGTAATGTTAAAGGGGTCGCTTGCAGTGATGAAACAACAGAGAAATATCCCCTGACTCAGCAGTTCTCCTCAGCTCTATGGTGCATTTTAGCTCCTTTTACTCATTGTTTTTGTTTTTAAGCCTTTAGCTTTACTCACCAACCACATCAACATTGTTTTTTAGCAGCAGCGGGCCGCCATTTTCAACCAAAAACTGGTAAACATATTTTTCTCAGGAGTTGGTGTGGGCAAAGATAGAAATAAGAGAAAAGAGAATGTTGGACATACATTCATCAGGTAGACCAGAAACATGGCACCAAACTGTCTCTATCAGCTATGACCAAGTACAGTCTCTGAAACGCACAGCATGTTTCGGGAACGGGGGATTTCTTCAGTAAGTGGCATTCCCCTTGAAACCGTATTTTAAAGCAAAGTTTTGGCTCAGGTGTTGTATCACTCCAACCCATTCTAATGCACTTCAAATAATCTGGAAAGCAGTGCAATGGTGAGTGACTGACAACACTTTTCTGTGTGTATGTGTGTGTGTGTGTGTGTGTAGGGGATAGGGACAGATATTTTTTACGACAGATGAAGTGTGAAATTGAAATGTTTTCCATTCGGGTGTGTGTGTGTCACTGACCTTGTCTCGATGTGTGCTCGCTCCCAACAACCAAAATTCAAATATATATTTAAATTTCTGAATATTCTAATGACACATGAAGGCCACGCTGTCCTTCATGCCAGCCTGTTCTACTGTTTGTGTTTTGTAATAAACATTAAATGAAATAACTCTAAAAAACTGTAATTAATTTTACTCCGACACTTGCCAGGCTCTTGTTATTACCAAAGAGAAATAGAGAGGCAGGTTACAATACATTCACACTGTATTTACTGATGTGGTTTCTTCTTAAGCTCAGAGTTATTGTCCAGATGCTTCCCCCACACATTTCCTGGCTGATGTAAAAAACGGACAGTTTGACTTTTTCCACTCGCCTGTTCATAAACTATTCAGAATATGACTACAGCCGGTGAAGTCACTTGTCAGCCTCTGACACCATTATCCATCTTTTAGCAACATGCCACTTTTCAGCACATATGATGTCATTTATCTATGATGTCATTGCCACAAATGAAGTTGTCATCATGGCTGTTTCTAAAATGGACAGCCAGTATGAGTATTTTATAAGTTTTATTTTTGTGTATGAGGTATTTGATAAAGCATTTAGACAGGCTTTTTGACTCTCAACTTTGTACTGCTACTACTTAACAAAGCTAATCCAGTGTAGCTGAAATGATGTGTCACACAGTCCGGTAAATGCGATGAGTCAGAAATATTATGACCCATCCATGACCTATCCTATGTATAAGCGTCTGTCAGTGTAATCTTGCTGGTATTCCTTTAAACGATTAAATCTTGATTAAAGTTTGAAGCCATGAAAAAATCTAATTGCGGATTTTTTTTAAAGGATTTTAGGATTGCATTATCATGCTGATGTCCCATTATTAAACATAAATATGAGTTGAACACTACTTGCCTACTCAGGTATTTCTGCTGCTACTCCACACAGATTGCAACTAAATCCATAGAAATATACAGGATTGTCTGCAATTCTATGTCCTTTTGCATTTCAAAAGTGATCACTGCAATGTGAGATTCACACACATAAGGTTGTGTTCTGCATCTTGTGTGAAAGTCTTGAGGGACAGGTGGCAAAAAAAAACATCACCTGTTTAATGATGAATAATGGATTGTGTCCAAACATTGCAGCTAGAATATTTTTTTGATAAAAATCGGAAAAAAAAAAAAAATTAATTTTAAAATAATCTTCCATCTTTTTATGAGTAAAATGTATTTTCTACAAATCTTTTGACAGTATGTGGGATTAGGCAGCATGGAAAACTTGCATCGTTGTCTTCCATGGTTGTTTTTGAACAGTTTTGCAGCTCAGTCAGGAGACTCTTCTCGAGGTTTAAACCATTCATTGCAATAATAAAACTAGTTTTAGTCTGGCTCTGCTCATGTGAAAAATCTGAGCTTTCTTGAGCTGAAAAAAACCCCAGCCTGATACACAGTTAATGAACAAAAATGCATAGAAATATTCCGTTTAACATTTACAACAGGGCATGGACAGGATTGGAAGGTATATGAAACTTAAGTATAAAACAACCTCACTGCCTATCTGAACTAGCCAAAGGCTCCACGTTTGGTGATCAAAAAGGGTCTTTGAAGGCAAGTCCATGTTACATCCCAGGTTTGATGCACATCATGATGAAACTGTTTTTGCCTTAAAGTCTCAATTCAAGTCTTTTCAGGGTGAAGTCTCAAGTCAGTCAATTGACAGTTCAGACAATCTTCTTTTTTTTCTATTTCTCTTTTTTTTTTTACTTAATCCATACTGACATATTATCACCTTAAAATGATATGGTTAATTCCCTATTTACACATCCAGCAGACATAGAGTAACATGATTTTCAATTTTCCTTCTTCTTTTCTAGCTCTGTTTTTGGTCTCCACTAACTCCTGATTATAATATCTGTCTCTTTAGCTGCTAAATGCTGCCCACTGCTGCTGCTGGAAGCAAGGTTGATGGGAGCAGAAAAAACAAAACAATGAGCTAAAACAGAGCTCTAACTGAGGGGAACTGTAGAGTTTGTTACTTTGAGGGATTCCTGCCATGTCACACTTGGCCGTAAGTGTAAGTACTGAATAATTGTGTACAATAGTTCATATTTAGTAATCTCCGACTCATTACATGAATTATGTCTGTGTTGTCTGCGATAGCACCTTATTCTCGGGTTAGCAGGCTTTAGAAAAGGGGTCTTGGTCTGAACCAGGCGACCCGGTGTAGACAGAACAGATCAATTATGACTTTCCACATGGGCATTTGCTGGATTTTTACTCTCTAAAACAAACGTTGTAAATTTAACATGGCTGTTATCGCTTTACGTCTGCCCCCAACAGGTCTAATCGTATGCTTGGGGGAATTTCTCTGAAGGATGGGAAACGTATCAAATATTTACTGTCGGGTGCTAGCTAGCAATGACATACACTGTATAAATTTAACATGGCCGCGAAGACAAAAGGCAGGACTGTGAGAAGCACGCTTCCTGGCGCGTAGACAGAGAGACAGGGGTCTGGGTTGGGAAATGAAACAACGGATTTAAAAAAGAGGAGAGGGCCACGGTGCTGCCGTTTGATCTCAGCTGTTTTTCTTTTAGCAGGAAGTCGGGCAGGGAGTGGAACGGTGAGTTGCATATGTGTGTGAGCGTGTGCAGCCACTTGCATGCGACCATGATTGTTTGTGCATGTGTGTGTTAATGCAGCTCCTTGCACGCATGCATTTCTTTTGTGAGTATGTGCGTGTGCAGTTTCCCTGCATGTGTGTGAGCGTGTGTGTTTTTGCCTTAAATTACGGGTGCTGTTTGTTGAGTGGTCCAGTGGAGCGCACAGTGACAGATGATGTAAATTATTAATTGCAGTCGTTCCTGTAGCTGAGTGTGGTGGGCCTTGTCCTCCTTCTCTCTCTTCTTTCTCCTTCCCTTGCTCATTCTCTTTGTCTATCTCCCGACCGTTTCTTTCTTTTTTCTTTCTTTGGATCAGGTCTTTCTCTCAAACATAAACCTCATTTCTCCCTCCAAGCCACTCACCACTTTTCCCATTTATATCTGCTCTTTTCCCCTCCCTCATTCGTTTTACACTTGAATCCATCAACATGGGCCCAAATTGGAATTGTTCAGTAAAAAAAGAAGTGTTTGTTTAATCCAGGTTGGGCAGATGAGATGTCCTTAACCCACATAATCCATTCAGTACTTCAAGTGAGGTGAAAGGATCACTAAAACTGGAGTCAAAAGGTTTTTTTACACAACAACAATATCCCCTGCTTTGTAAAAGACAAGGAAATATTCTCTTTGTTACTACTGCGAGATGGATCCCGGATTAAAGCATTTACAAGGATTCATCTCATTCTCTCCATCTATCTCTGTGTGTGTGCTGTCTTCTGTGTGTCTCTAACATGGCTGTTTGACCTTCCAGGACCCGGAACAACTAATATCTACTGTGACGGAGATACTTTGCAAGCACTACTGGACTATAAACAGAAAGCTACAAGACAGCCAGAGAGGAGGACTTAGAGGACAAGCAGCTACAAAGATATGTTTTAACACCTAATATTTTGAATTGATGGTTATACAAGTAAGGATCAGCCATTGCACTGCTGAGAAACTTTGGCATTGAGGCAGTCTATGAGTACAAGTCAAGTACAAGTACAGCAAAAACTCAAGGCTCTTTCTCGTAATGAGTTGCAATGCTAGTTGTTATTCTGTACTACGAAGCAGCAACCAAGTCTTCGTCCTAACGAAGGCTTGATGCAGAAACACATCCAAATTTTTTTTTAGGTTAATGCTGTGAAAATAGAGGCACTAATTGTTTAAAAGAGAGAGAGAGTTTTCTTGTGATTTCTGTGTCCATATATCCAAAGAGCAACTCAAATAAACTCAAACTCCAGGATGCACTCCTACCCAAACCTTGATGAGTTATCTAACTTGCTTTTCAGTCTTGTGAATCAGTGATTTCACCCATAGAGTGCAGTTTTCTGTTATTTCTAGCAACTGCCTTTTCTTTTCCTCTTCCAGGTAAGGACTACAGGTGGACAACTGCAGTGAAAAAGTTCATTGGTGGACAAAACTGACAACTGACAAGTTATTTCCTTTCTGTGCAGGATGTGTGTCCCTGTCAGTGGTCACTGGTTGTCGGCTGTAGTATTTGAAATGTGTTCCAGTGTAAATTTTAAGAAGTTATGTGACATAGTATTTAATCAGTAAGTAACTGTTGGTGCCGTAATGTGTCTGGGCCCTAACAGTCGCTAGATTCTGACTTCAAGTTTGAAACAGGCAAGGCTTACATATTTTTATAGTAGTCTATAGCTGCTGCTAGCATTAACTCAAGATCATAAGGTCTTTGTTATATCAGTTTAAAAGCAACAGAAAATGTTTAAATGTAAAACCTTTAACATGCCATATCATGAGTTGAGTTACAATGGGAAGAAGTTCAACTTGACCACAACCTGGATGACACCGTCCGTCTGTCTGATGGACTACAGAGGATGATGCAGCAGGCAAGTATTTGATTCATCGTTTATTTTTTCCATCCTAAAATGGACGATGGGTGAGCAAATATAGTCTACTTTACCTCACACGTACACACACAACATACGCACACAACACGGTGAAGCTCTCCTCCTTACCCTTCACATTCACAACACTTTTCATTCCCCGCCTCTGCTGCCAGCTCAGGGTGCATCACGCATCTCGCACAGAGAAAGGCTGCAGCTGCCCTCTGAGTGCCACAACGTGTTCATTTCCTTACCTGCAAATGGCCTCACACACACACACACACGCACACACACACGCTCTTGAAGCAACCATGTCTGGACCAGCAGAAGTGCTGTGTGTGTGTAGTTGTCATGTGTGTTTCAGAAGGTGACAACATACCTGCTGACGCTATGAGCAGGATGAGGAAAGAAAAAAAATTACCTCACTGCAAAAATGTTAAATCTCATTAATATTTCACTCATCCGTGTCTCGCCGTGGGTATCTCCCAGCATGCACTGGCTGTTTTTCACAAAATCCTTACAGTCATTTTCTCCTGTAGTCATACATGTGTCCGTGTGTCTATCAATGTTTATATCCATCCTTCTGTTCATTCATCTATCCTTCCATCAACATTAATCAAATTATTGTTGTTTTGTCCTTAATTGCAGAAGATGAAAGTAATTCAGCAATGCCTGCACAAAATCACATACATTACAACCTGATCATGGGCGAGCAGTTGACCCTGTTTGTTAACCCTGAATTATGGCTTTCAGGCAGCTATTAAACCTGGTTGACATGTTAGTTATTAGCTAAACCACCTTGTGAACTTGATGAGACATGTATAAGGAGAAATATGCACCTCCAGTTGTAAACTTCAATTTATAATTCATCTTTGCTATTAACTTGTTACGCTATTACATATCTCCTTAGTGTTCGTTCTGGTCAAAATTGTCATTAAAAGAAGATGTTAGATGTTAATTTGTAGAAAACATAATTTATCACATCTTGTGAATTTATTTCATCAATTGAAAGCACTGCTATAAAGCAACACTCTATAGTGCTATCATGTATTTTTATAATGTATTTTTTATCATTTTTCCATTTCCCAAATCAAAAATTTATCTCTGTATCCAGCCTCTCTGTCTGACTTTGGCCCCGGGGGGGAAGGGAGGGGTTTGAGGTTCACCCCAGTCTGGCAGGGCAGAGGAAGTGGGCACCCCTACTTTATGACCCTCCCCACCCAACTCTGCTGCTGGGTGGCAGGAGGAAAAACCCTGTCCTGGGTGCCGATTTCCTGTTTACTTTTTTATGAGGCCACTCAGCTGGGTGGCCTTGCTCGTCTCTTTCTCCTCAGCTCCTCACCTCAGCAGAGAGTCTGGCTACCTCTCTGCAGCGTTTCATTTCCTTGTTCCTTAAGCCTCCTCCCTCCTCCATTAAGGGATCCAAAATTAATCTGCGGGAAATGTACAAAATATTAGGAACAGCCTGGTAGTTTGCAAATTTCACATCTTTTCTGTTTCAAAGGTGAACAGCTTCTTTTCTAACTGGTCTCCTCTCTATATCTACAAGGAATACTGGCTTTTGAAAAGACTATGTGTCACAATTTTGACCTCCAAACCTTTATTTCATATTAAAGCTGTGTGTAAACTATAACTAACCTTACAGAATTAGGCAGCAAAAAACTGGTTACACAGTGGATGTAACATACAAATAATATAAATAAAATAAATATTAATTTTATTGTTTGTTGTTTTCAAGGATACATTGATTTTGTGTAATAATTAGAACGTTTTGTGATACAAGTTAAAGTGATATGTGATTGATAAGATCTGTTTTTAATTGAATATCACTGCTAATGAAGCTCCTAACTTAGTGACACACATTGTGTTTCCTATAACTTCCTCACAATAAAAGCACCCTGCCAGTGGGAAGCTTTTAATATGAAGCAGCAACAGCAGGAAAGGTTTGGTTTGCATTAACTTAACACAAGCCTGATATGGCTAAAAACAATCAGTCAACAGTATAATGAGGCTTATTATACTGTACAAAGGAACTAAACTCAAAACTGAATTTCAAACCAAAGACTCAGTTAGAAGCTACAAAAGTACTGAGAGCTGAACACAGAGAGACTTTTAAAAACAGTCTTTCTCTTTTTTCAGCACTGACACACAAGTTTCGCCTCTGAGGACACAGACAAGGAAGAGAGCGTCACTGGTTGACCATGGTTGGCCCTACTACAAAGCAAGACCACAGCAGCACGACTCTGCTGTGAGACTGTAGTGGAAAGAGCAGCTTGGCATGGCACAGCCCAGCAAACCAACCCGTGTCCATTTTTCGGTTAAATATTGAAAAATGTTGTTGACTTTTGCTGCTTCTGTTGTACTCCATCACCCAGTTTTCACTCTGAAGAAATACAATCTTCTGGCTCTACATCTTTGTTTATTTTACTGTTCTTTTGTTGTTTCCTCCCAGAGTCTCTTAATCCATCCAGCTCTTAAACAGAAAATGGACCTAAACAAAAACAAAATGGAAACCAACCATTTGATGGAGAAAACAAAATTCCAAGGTTGCTCTGTGGTTCTACAAACTGTATCATGGATGATTGATTTTACATTTTCACTTTGGTGGACTTGGATTGTATCTGAGTGTGTGCTTGTTTTTGTGTGTTTGTGCATGAAGATAAACTGAAGCCAGGAACATGTTTACCAGTGTATATGTGGATGCTGAACGGATTCTTGAATCTGATTTTGTCTTGTCTTAGCATCTGTGTGTTCTTGTGTGCATGAGTACATCTGAGAATAAGTGCTTGTGTGTGTTTCACCTTTGATCCATTCTGTTTCTCGATTTTCTAAAATCAACTTGGCTGCGGTAGTGATTTGGCAGAACTTCCAGTTGCTGTAACATAAATGGACAGGAATTGTTGTGTGACACTAAATAGTACTATTTATATTTATGATGTTATTTCTAAAATACAATTATAGGCAATTAAATCCATTCCACAATCATATAGACTAATCAGTCTAAAGTAACAAAACACAATGATTGTCATTATCAGGTGATTATCCACTAATGAAACCATACCTATAAATATTATATTCCATTTACCATATACCAATAGGTATGTAACGTAACTTAAGATCTTTTCTAAAAACCTAAACAAGTAGTTTTGGTACCGAACTACGATCTCAGCAAGCTTTATTTTGAAAGTGTTATTGCTAACTTTACCACCGAATGAGAATGTGTTGAAAATGTGACACTGCCACAGTCATGTGTGTATTACACACTTTGGTGTGATACCGGGTCGTAGCGGTCCCAGAACCTAACGTTTAAGTTTAAACAAATTGTTCTTCCACCATGAGTCAAGTTGAGCTGATCTTTGTTGTTTTACATCATGATATAAAGGGGGAAAATACAGTATTTAAATACAATAATTATACATATATATATATATACACATATAAAAATAACTCCAAGACACTTAAAATAACACTACATTAAACACATTTGCAAAGTAATAAAATAAAATATTACAGTACACACCAGCCTGTGTACTCACACATACGCACACACACACACACAACAAGACAGAGAGAGGAGTAGAGTGTCTATTGATTTCTGGATGAACATCGATCACATGCACAATTAATTGTTCTTTGAGGCATAGCGACTCCGATCATCATCCGACTTCAGGTGAAGATCAATACAGAAAGACAAGATGGTGGAGGAGGAGGGGGTAAAAAAAATGTAAACCTTGTTTTTCATTCAGGGAAGAACAGCAATGTTTCATACATTGGCTTTACTAACCCCCTGTCAGCTGATAGAGACTCAATGTCATACCTGACACCCCATACACTCAATAGACCTTTGTTACAGCATGTGTTATCAATGACACTAATTAAGGTTCAGTTCCATTCAGGTCAGACAGAGTCAGGGTGCTGTTTGCTCACTGGAAGGGCTCTGCAGCACTAAATGGAACAGAACCTTAATTAGTATCATTGGTAACACCTGTGATTACCCTACCATTTCATGTCCAAATGGCTGCCGTGGAAAAAGGTCTGTTTGGGGGGGTTTCCCAACCCTTGCTGTGACATAAAAAGCTGCACAGCCTAATTAAGCACAGCTAAGACCGACGAACATCTAGGATGTGTCTGAAATCACTCCCTGTTTACAATATAGTGCACTATATTTACCTCCATTTCATTTGAGTGCCTTAATTCAGTGCATCACATTTTATACGTATATGTAAAAATTGCAGTTGTGCAATTCCACACCTGTAATTGATGATTCTAAATGATGGTTTTGGTGTCAGAAATGTCAAATTACTTTAAACTATAGAGTGTACAGATCTAATCAGGTAAAATGCATGAAAACACCTGTGTCTGAGTGGATGTTAGGGGCTTTCACAGGCTGACTGATGAGCTAAACTCAGTGTTTGTTACTTTTCAAGGTGTGTGTGTGTGTGTGTCTGTATGAGAAAGCCGGTCATGTAGTGCATATGTGTTTAAGACACAGCATGTTTTGTGTGTCTTTTTTCTGAATTGTTTCTGTGTGAATTCATGTGCATTTGCAGGACTCCTCATATGAATGTGTGTGCGTCATTCCCTCAGCAGTAGTGTGTATTGCTACACTGTGTTGTATTGATTAGTTAGCACACTGTTGTCTCTCCATATTCCAGCTAAATGGGGAATTAAAGCTAACTGTCACACAATTCTGCACTGAAACTCCATCAATAATTCAGCCATCCCCCCAGTCGACTTCGTACACACACACACACACTTCATAATGAAGATACACACTGCTGCTGAAGAAACAGTCTAATGATAATGCACACAGACAAGTGAAAACAAGGAGACTCAGCAACACACATACACAAAATTGACAAACACACACACACACACCAAGACAAATTCTAACACACACATAGGGAAATAAATACCAACACACTCAGCTGTTGGTCATTATATCGGATGTGTTAGCGATTTGAATATCAGATCAGATTCAAGTCCTCCTCACAGAAGACTGTAACATGTTCTGCCCAAAAACAGTACCAAAAACAGAATTTCCTGCAGCTGTTGTATATAGCGGATGACCACCTCCACTGAATTAAGACATATGATTTTCTGTCTCCAGTAATGTCAGAAGAAATTAATGTACTCTGATCAGTTGGGGGATAATTCAATATTATCATATATTTATTGTCATGGAAATCATATCACAAAGATCGTGTCAGATAATTGTGTTTTCATTTGCTGTTAAAATAAAAATTGAATCATCAAAGTTCTTGCATACTATAAAGTCTTATCTTAAGATGTGTAAGATCAAAAAACTATTGACTTGGAAGGAACCACTGAATTATGGTGTCTGGTAAAATTCATCACTTGAAGGTCTAAAGGAAGGTCTAATTGAGTTCATGCGGCCAATGGTGTGCAGGATTCTTTAGTTTCCTCTAGTTTGTTGAGTTTTTGTTGTGACAAGTCTGATTTCAATGTGTAATCTGGAACACACTTTATTTAAACTATTTCATACAATTTTCTGATATATATTGATATCAGAAAAAATATTAATATTGTAATATTAATTTCCACTGTATCGCCCACTCCTAACTTTACAGAATAAAACTAAGCATCAGGGGAAAAGAGCTTTCAACTCACTTCAAACTCTAAAGGCCATACATTCAATGAGTGAGGCTTTTATTTAGAGAGTCATTGACTAACAAAAAAAAAGACACACTAAATCAAGATCTATGGAGAATAACTTACTGTACAGGGAGACGCTTGCATCTCTGCTGGTCAAGCATCACTGAGAGTTAGCTTGAAGTTCACCTGCTAGTCTCGCTTTTTAACATCAGTGAGTCTGATGAGAGGCTTATTTTAGAGGCAAATGCAGCCATGTAATGCGTGTTGATCAGGTAAGAACAAAACTAGACAAAGCAAATCAAAAGAGAACCTTAAAACAACGATAAACTTAAAAAGTGGACCCTTCAGGGCAAAAAAGATTGGGTGGTGTACTGGTTGTAAAGACAGACATATTGAGTGTAATTCAAATATGGCCAGAAGTAAGAATTAAAATCCATCCAGAATACCAACGAGCTGTAAATATAGTGGCTGATGGCAAAGCTAAAGATCGTAAGCTGTGCTTATTTTCAGCTCTTGGCTTGAATGGCAGTTGGTACTTAATAACCCAGAGAAAAAAAAATTGTGGAGACTGAAACACAAACAACGAAGAAAGAGACGGAGAGAAATAAGAACCCACACTCCCCCTCTCCACAAACTGAGCAAAAAGCAAACCAAATCTCCTATGACTTTCTGTGAAATTCAAATTCTCCCCGCAGCCGAACTCACCAGGGAGGGAAAGAGGGATGGATGATGGAGCGAAGGACGGCAGAATGATCGGACGATGGAAGGATTAAAAGGAAACATGGCCAGGATGATGTGGATGATGATGATGATGTGAGCGAAGTGACGCCGAGCCTCTGTCAGCGGGGACGGAAGCAGAATGAGACGTGATCGATGCTTACAAATCATATATGAAAGACAAGAGGAAACATGGAGAGTTGGACAGGGAGATGGGAACTAAAAGAGAAGGGGGGAAGTAGGATGAGTAGGAGGAAGATGTGACTGAGGACGACTGGAAGTGAGAGGATTTGGGTAGACAGAGTGATAAAGAGAGACGAGAGTAAAGTCCTAATAATCATCTCTTCAACTTATCTCCCTTTCACAACAAATGTCTCTCCTCTTTCTCCCTCTATACCCCTCCCTTCATAGTTTGTTAC
>NW_023339763.1:4551395-4551924 GCF_004916995.1 Morone saxatilis | reverse complement strand
CCTCTCTCCATCTCCATCTCTCTCCCTTCACCAGGCTTCCATCTGATCAATAATGGATGCTGCTGTCTCCTACACTGCTGGAGAAGGGCCGGTACATTAGGTAATGCAGGGGCTACATTTAACTGGATGGGCTTGTTAATGCGTCCCGCTGGGGAAACACCCTCCCAACGCCACCCCACCCCCTGTACCTCCCCCTCTCTTGCAACACACATGCACACACTAACTCACCCATCCAGCCCTCCCCGCCTGCGCTCTCTCACCCGCCACCGCGCAATGCAACTTTTTTCCACGGAGGGAGGAACAGGAGGAGGAGTTGAGGCAGCGTTTGCGGATAGTGGATCAGTCAATGCTCCAAGTTTGGGTAGAAATAGCCCTTGATGGCATAAGGAGGGTAATACGTGGGTTTTAGTGGGTGGTGGGTGGGTTAGGTGGTGTCTAGTCTCGTCCCATGGTCACCTTTTGCTCCGCCTAAGAATCAGTTTTTGGTTTTCTGTTTAAAACAGACTAAACATCGTTACTCATAATTTTT
>NW_023339763.1:4547594-4551378 GCF_004916995.1 Morone saxatilis | reverse complement strand
AATAATGCATTTGCAAACAATAATGGGTCGTATTAGGTTGAATATCAATTAGCAGCATGTATCTATAAAAGAACGATGATGTGAGCGACACTGGTCCTGGTTAGGTTTAAGATTACCAAATTTTACAAAGACCACCAATGTCTGCATTATTTTATGATAATGCATCCAATGGTTGTCAGGACATTTCACTCTGAACCACAAATGTCAGCCTGTTGATGGTGCTAGTAGAAAAGTCAATGGATCACACAGTCATTAGTATTCACCCTCAGGAGACCATGAATATCCTAATCCTATTTATTTCCTATCTCCTAAGAGTCAAACCACTATCCACTTTGCCTCACTTCACGTGATTTCTTCCTGCCTCGGGGTATCTCACCCCGAGTTTTTCCACCTTAATATTCCCTCATTGTTTTCTATAAATGTCAGAAATATCACAGAGCCTTAATCTGTTTCTCCGTTTTGATTGCTTTATTCTGCGCCTTCATTGCTCATCGTGCTGTGCTGCACCAGAAACTCTAGAGGATTTATATTAATGCATAAAAGAGATATTCCCTGAAAACATATGTCGAGGTGATGCAATATGCATGCAGTTGTTAGGATGCATCACATCTGCGAGTGCTGCACAGCAAATATTATGTTAGAATATGTGAATCAGTCATAGTGGATCTATAGCTTTGCATTTAAGATGCAGATTGAAGCAGGGAAGCAGTGATACCAGTTTTAATTGGACAAACCCTCTCATCCAAAGAAGCAGACCATTTAGGAATAGATTTTTAGTACTGGTCAGAGTGGGAAATAACACTGATTCAGTGTTAAAAGTGTGCTGCAAGGGAAACCAAACCCCTAAATCTCTGAGCTGCATATCAAGAAACACATAGTATTGAATATTAGTCCAATGTGAAGCTGATGGCCAATACAGTAGAAGATCAAATTCAAAGATGGATGTCTAAAATTTAGTCTGGTCAGAATCTGTCCATTCTCCAGACATTGTCTGTTTATATTCTCTTGAATCCTAAAATCAAACTCAGAAGAAATAAAGAAGAAAAACACTTATGTGTTTGTATTTATGCTTTTTTTTTTCTTCTTTTAAATGTATTTACAGATAATTCACCCAGTATGGCATCATGACCCTCCAAGCCAACTAAACCCACTGTCAATCACCTAACATTGTCAATTCGGAAAAACAGCAGGATTTTAATTTATTACACCAGGGATGTCTGAGATAACTGCACTTTGCAAGTCTTATTTTGAAGTCTAACCTGCATAAAGAGGTGACGTATTTTAAAATCCGATGTAACCAGCAAACACTACACCACACTAACTGAGAGATTGGTTACCTGACCAGTACTGTGAATTTATGTTGAATGAATTGGAGACTGGACAGTTTTGCGATTTCAGAGGATAAAATGAGTGTATTTTTACATAAAAATCTCTCCATGTGCAGATTTATGCCTGAGGTCTCAGGGCTGCTCCACATCTTCTTGTCACTTTTCTCTATTTGAGAGGCCCTCGCTGGCCCCTTTCAGCCCCTTTCAGCCCCGGGTAGCCCCAGATGAAAACCATGATTGGTCCTCTGTGGGAATTTTAAAGGGCCCTCAATTAGGCGTCCCTGGAAGTGCCTGTTCATCCCCATTCTGCATGCGGGCCTCGGCTGGGGTCCTGAACCCGAGTTCTCAGCTCAGCTCTCTTTAAAGTGGAGGCTGGACTCGCCTCACCAGGCGACGTGCATCATATGCAAAAGAGAAGCAGAGGAGGAGAGAGGCAATGAACAAGAAAAAGGGAAGAAATGAGCGAACAGACTGTATGAATACATCTGCATGTGTGAGAAAGAGACTGAGAAAACCCAGTGAGCATTTCAAGAGCAGTGTTATGCTGAAAGAGACCTATGAAGTCAATTTAAGGGCGCAGGAAAAACCTTAAACTAAAAATTAAATACATAAACCTAAAATAGAAATCAAACTTTTCAGAGAGAAAATAAGTATTTCTTGTGTATACTTTGGTTTTTTCATGTACGTTTTCTTTTTCTTTTGAACATTTTGATCCTGAATTAACTTTAACATCAAGCAAAATAAACACAAAACCTTCAGTACATTTAAATTAAAGTACATAAATGGTTTTTTGAAGGAAATTTTGGTTGCCATTTTATGAAACAATGTAGGCAGCAGCTTTATTTGGTATCTCAACTATAAATTTGAGGCTTCATTTAGGGCAGGATCACACCAGCCTTGTTTAGTCTAGTTGACTGGAACCCTGCATTATTACCCCCTTGCTGCATGCTGACCATATCCAGGTAGAAACTGAAAGGGATTTGTTGCCTTTTTATCCAGCGACTGTATGACCAACAATCGATTAACTATTTCTGGACCATTTTTTGTGTATTGAAACAGTGTATCATCCTTGCATTGGTTCAATTCAGGAATTGGACCTATAGGTGTGAACCTAGAGACCTTTTTAATGTTGGCGCAGCCTGTCATCATCACAATTACAAAAATTAAACCAATTTGCTTATAAAATATATTTGGTACAGCAAAATCGCTCCAGAATTTACATTGAAGGAATCTGCAAATTGTTAATTACCAACCATGTTCATACTAAGAATATTTAGTCACCATGCTATATTTGTTTTCTTACTATATTCTCCTGTGACAACTAAGGCATAATTACATTTTTATGGTTATGCTTTGGCAAAAAAAAACAAGTGTTGTAATGTCCTTAACCTAACAATATGTGGGACAAAAGACAAGAACCTCAACCTGTGGTCCACACTTTCGGGTCTAGAAAATACATTGCCAGTTCAAACAGAAAATAATTTCCCTGCAAAATGTATTCAGCAAAGCAAACAAGAAAACGTAGTGAAAAAAACCTGCTGTTTCTCCATAAATGTATGCAGAAAAACAAGGTTTATTCGGCTGTTAGTTAGTCAATTACTATAATGGAAACTAAAAAAACCAGTTGATGCAAACTAACCTATAAATTTAACGGGCAAAACAAAAAAAGAGATTAAAGGTGGAGTTGGCAAGACAAGGAAGAGAAACACAAGAGAGGGAGGAAGAGGGTGAGGAGGAGAGGAGGATTTAATGTGGCCTCCCCCCTTCAGTTGGTGCTTAATGACTCTTGATGGGCAAGGGAAACAAGAGGAGGAGGAGAGGTGAGGGGTGAGGAGGGGCGGCAGGTGTGACTGTCATAACCAATATAACACACACACACACTCACACACACACACACTTTAACTTCCTTCTTGCCTCCTTTTCATCATGGTCACCCATCCTCCCTCCTCCTTTCCTCCCTCACCTTTAGTCAGCCCCCTTCTCCACTGCCTTCACCTCCTGTTTTTTTTCTCTGTTGCTTTTTCACTTTCCAACACTTTCTTTCCTCCTCTTCTCTTTGCCTTCACCTCATCTTTCATCCCTCACCTCCTCCTGTCCCCCCTCCCCTCCACCGCCTACTCTCTCTTTTTCCTGTCACCACCACACTTTTCACTCCCCTCCTTCCCCCTCGTCTGTAACCTCCCTCCATCGCCCATCCGACCAGCTCACCCTCTCCTCTCCTTCTTTCATCCCTTCCTCCTCTCTCTATCCTTTTTCCATCCGCCCCTCTCTCCCTCCTCCTCCCTCCGCTGCTCTTTCACCCTCTCCACACTTGTCGCCCCGATTATGCAGATGAGTGTTTGTGGCGGGGCCCTAAAAAGCAGATTAGGACCAGGGAGCCTCTTGATTGTGACATGGCTATTCCACAGAGGCCAGCAGGAGGGCGGCATTAGCTCGTGCATGTGTGTGTGTGTGTG
>NW_023339763.1:4547263-4547434 GCF_004916995.1 Morone saxatilis | reverse complement strand
TACGTTGCATGCATGTTTGTGAAGTAAATGTGCGTGTGTGCGTATAATCATATGTGTGTCTCGTTGTGGGAGTGTGTCTAAGCATGTGAAAGGGCAGGAGATGGAGAGTGCAAGATGGCACTAAGCCACTTAGTAAAGGGCCATATGTGTATGTGTGCGTATGTGCGTGTG
>NW_023339763.1:4544636-4547230 GCF_004916995.1 Morone saxatilis | reverse complement strand
GTGTCCCGGGACAGGTCTTAATGGGGAGAGGTGGCAGTTGGACATAGTACAGGATGAGAGTGGCACTACTGCCTGTTATGGGATGCACACACACACACACACACACACACACACAGAGTTATACACACACTGTATATTCCATATGGTATAGTCCTTAAATGGACTACACTTAAACCCCACTTAATATCCAGCAGAAAGGTTCAACCACTTACCGCAAGAACTGTATGTACACGTCATAGTTGAACCAGGAGGTATAACAGACGTTCAAAAAGAACGATGCAATCATATTAAGGTTTGTTTCTGTTTTTTTATTCCAAATAAGATAACCCATGTGACCAGTTGTGTTCCTGTCCTGCTGAAGTCATATCACAATGTCCCCCAGGTGTCTGTAATGAACTTAAAATAACCTGTGTGTAATTAGAACAATAAGACCAAAGTTGTAAAATAATTAAATTTTCATTTCACTTTCACATTCTTGTCCAGATGGGAAGACTGATATCCCAGTTATATCTGTCTGTTAAATATGAAGCATCTGATTAGCTTAAAATCCAACTACCAGGACCAGCTCATTAATCAGCATGTTACATCTTGTTTATTAAATCCATAAACAGAAATGTAAAAGCGTCTCCTGGTTTAATGTGCTGGACTATTTCTTGGTCGGACACAGTGACTCCCTGGACTAGTTGCCTGACAAATTTACCATGAGATTGTAAGAGGTCAAAAAGAAGTCTGCTTTGCTGCCAGTATGTAGATATTTATGTCTCTGACATTCTGCTTGTCCATTTGTACTTGTCTCTGTCTGCCCATTGGTCTGTCTGTCTGTCTGGACATCTGTTTGTTTTCCAGCCCCTCTCCTCTCTCAGTCTGTTTCTCCCTCTGATATTTTTCAACCTCTCTCTGCCAGCTGCAGCGCTGCCCTACTTTCAGATGTCTGCCGTCTTTGCATTTGACAGCATGTTTAAAGAAAATTAATATTTCAGCTGGCAAAGAAACGAAGGCTTCCATCCGATGTGTTTATCTCTGCTCGTCAGATGGGTTAAGTGTGTAGTGTGAACATACTGTATTACTGACACACCTTGACTCTAATTTCCTTATTTTATTTCAGCAAATCACTGCAACAGAAAAAAAAATTGTCAGCGATAGGATTACAGGAGATGTCACAGGCAATGGTACCAGCGAACAAAGCTTTAATTTTTAAAAAAGACTTGGCCCATTAAATTTGCAAGTGCCCGTCTCATTTTGCAGACAATGTTTAAATATTGTAGCTGTTTTAATTCAGAAGCCCTGACCATTTTTTCGCCATCCACGATCTTGTTCTTGAAGGCAGACAAGTGGACGGGAGAGGCAGCTCAGTCTTTTTTCTGTGAATAAAATTGTTGCATCATGTTTCATCCCCCTGATGGCTGCTGATTCTGTGGAAAAGACTAAAATGAGTAGCATAACAAATGCTATCTGTGACTGCTTTAGAAGCTGCACTATGCAACTGATCTAACATTTAAGTAATGAAGAAATAAAAGGCTAATTGTGTTCACATTAGCCTGTGTCTGTCTATGCCGTGGTCTTATTCACCTAATATGGGTTTGAAAATGATGTTAGGACATTTTGGCCCATGGGCCTGGTCAATCATGGTTATGGTTCTAAGATGAGACACAGTATGACACAAAAATGGATAAAACATGTATTTATTTATTTATTTTATATCCCGAAGGTGACAAAGTGTAAAAAAGGCCAATCTTTCACTTGACCAGCCAAACTTACTCTATTGTGTTTAAAAATGTCAACTTGCCTACTTTAGGGCACACAGCCATGAGTGAAGGTAAATGACACAGATGTGCATGTAAGGTATTGCCTGTGGTTTTGGCAACAGCATGACTTGGAGAAAGGAAGGATGGACAAAATTGAAGCAGCAGTGGCCAAGATATCTGGATTTTTATTTGTCCATGTAATGCATGAGTCAATCTCCAAAAACACTAGATCCTACATTTCCCATCATGCAACTAAATGGCTTTTTATTGTTACACCTGCCCTGTCTGATAAATGCCCATGTCTTCCACAATCCCAGTTTGTAACAGGCTTTCTGATGAAAAATTATATTTTGCAAGCCCAAGACAAGATATCATCAATGTATTATTTTCTCATATGTTTCCCCAGAGCCACAAAGAACATTATACAACCGTAGTATTCTTCACAGTGAGTAAACTTGTTGGGCTGACGTTCAGTGTTGGGGAAGTTACTTTAAAAGCATACATTTCTAAGATACCAATTACTTCACACTGGAAGAACACTGGTCATGCATTGCATTGCATTGTGGGACAATTATGTCCACAAACACTTTAGCACAAATGTTAGCATCTTTGTAATATGAAATGCAGTTGGGACAGTTCTTTTATAGAAAAGGGTCAGAACCGGAGCTCAGTGGCTAAGGTAGAAGAGGTAAATTATTGAGTAAAAGTAAACAACAACTTAAATGATGGATGCAGCTCTGATGTTTTGTTTCTTTCTTTCTTTCATTTCTGGTTTCTACACTGTTTTCTCAGTGCTGTAATGAAAGTTGATCTATAAACCCAGGAGAACACACACACACATAAATACAA
>NW_023339763.1:4544362-4544564 GCF_004916995.1 Morone saxatilis | reverse complement strand
GCACATTCACTTAGAGCTAAACACTCCGACACAGACACACACTCCTGTATACACACTGAACTTCAAAGGCCTGTAGATTCTGGTTTCCTACAATGAAAAATAAAGTATTCCACACACAATACAACAGTCTTTCTTCTCCTCAGACCTCACACTACACACCTGAGCAGCCTCCCTAAACATGCTCACTGTGTGTGTGTGTGTG
>NW_023339763.1:4526235-4544304 GCF_004916995.1 Morone saxatilis | reverse complement strand
GTGTGTGTGTTTTGCTTTGAAACTTCGTGTTCTCCCATTGCTCCACACTGCAGGTTTGCCCTCAGATTAAAGATTCATCCTGACCATGCAGTCAGACAGCTCAAAGAAACAAGCAAGTGATTTATTTTTAACCGAATTAGCAGCTGTTAGAGGTCACCATGAGTCAAATAGTTGTATCTTACCTGAAACGGATCCTTGATTATCCAAAATTATCTAATTTTGTTCAGGTCTAATCAACTGTGGTCTATTGACCTTTGTGCATTATGGTCTGGTTTCCTGCTGCTGCTAAATACATCTTTTTTATTTTTGGCCTGAAGAATTGTTAAATAATTTCAAGTTTCCCTGTAACCATAGACTGTATGCTTGGAAATGTAAGCAGTCTCCAAAACGCCATAGGTTTCTAAAGAACCGTTGTGAAGCTTAGTGTGGTCGGCTCTGGCCATCACTATCTTGGCAGTCCTGGCTATGTTCAAGACTAATCCAAAAATCGTCAAAGATGGAATTCAGCCATAAGAGAGGTCAAAGAAAGTATGGTGTGGTTCTTGGTAGAGTACAGGAAAGAGTAGGGCTGATATTAAATTGTATGGTAATCAATGGTAACAACAGTAAAGCAGAGAGGGCAGCCCCACAGACCGTAGCCTCGGACCGTCACATTGACCCTAATTAAACTCTATTAACCCTCTGCCATCTCTCTCACCTCCGTCTTCTCTCTGCCTCTTCTGTCCATTAGCACGCAGTCTTTGCTGAAACGAACCTGCGGTGGCATAGGGATGTGCTGTGAATAGCGATGGGAAGCCACGTCGAGTTACAGTCTACCTTCTTGTCCCGTTTTAATTAACTGGTGTCCGATGTCGAGGTGAGGAGGAGGAGAATCTTAAATTCTGAGTGAAAAGGAAAAAAGGTAGAGGAGGAGAAAAGGTGAGAGAGGAAGCCAGGAGAGGAGAGAGAGAGAGAGGTGCAAGCAGGGTCGTCCTCCCTGCTAATTTGCTGACATGGGGGCATCAGGGAGGGCTGGCCTCCTAATAAGATTGTTTCTTGAAGGAGCAGAGCGAGCTGTGAAGGGAACAAAAGTAACTGTGCCCCGCGAATCCTGTAGTCAATTAGTCCGTATCAATAATTAAAAAGCATTGTCTGAGCAGGGGCAGGGGCGGCAGATTGAGTTTCCCTCCACCAGGCTAGATTGTTATGACAAGCACTGCCTACATAATGATATTAGCCATTAATAATTCACTGCTGGGTCCACGTCGCTGCAGGTGACAGGAGGCCTGCGCCGTGCTCAGGCAGCCATCAGTCAGCTGGCTCGCCAATTATCAGAGGTCAGGAATCAGAAATGGAAATTGAAAATTGTTCTGGGTGGCTGTGTGTGTGTTTGGGGTATGTGTTGAATGTTAAGAGGTGAATGTGAGAGTGTGGAGGATGCATGCAGGTAGCAGAAATACTCAGTGTGTGTTTTAGAGGGGAAAAAGCACCCCTTTACTTTAAGTATTATTCAGTGTTATTTTTCTAGTTTTGACTATTATTTCTTTTAGTCACCTGGAACCTACAATCACACTATATTCATTTGGCAGGTATACTTAAAATATAAGCAATATTTAGGGTTCTGATTCTTGCACAAGGGAACTTCATCATGTGGACAGTAGGAACCAGGAACCAACCACCAACACCACAAACTGCTCTACCACCCAAGCAAAGTTGCCTCAATACAGCTGCCCATGATAAAGTCCAGAAGTACAGACAATGACTGTGGGTATCCATCTCGCTTTTTTTATGGACGCGCAAGTTAGCAACAATAAATATGTTAACAGCTACAACTTTCCATGGTCAATCTTCCGTGTAATACTTAAATGGCTGTATATTTTTTAATAGTAAATTTGGGGGATGTACATGCTTTTCATATTCCACAGTTTAAGGGATTCTTCAGCATTTTATAATTAGGTTCTTTCTAAACACCAATATTTAGAAAGCAGTTTTCAGTATTTCAATCTGCAAAAAGCATTTATAGCATCTCAGCATCTATAGTATCTGTAGTATCTCTCCACAGACAAAAATACTGTGGTAAAATATCAAACAGTAGTATTTTAGTAATTGTACTTATTACCTCTTACCTCTATGTACTGCATCTGTGTGTGTGTGTGGTGGTGTGTGTGTGTGGTGTGTGTGTGTTTGTGTGTGTGTGTTTGTGTGTGTGTGTTGTCGTGGTGTGTGGTGTGTTCTGCCTCCTCCAGAATGTGGGTTTGAGATGAAATTGACAGGGAAGGTTGAAAACCTAACACTTGGGCTTCTCAACAAACTGGAACATCTCGTGTGGGGTGGGAAAAATGGTAAGACAAAGACGAAAGATGCCTGAATGGTTGTGGGTGTGCTGTGTGGCGTGGTGTTGTGTGTTGAGGAGAGTAGGGCATGTTGTGCAGAAAAGGATAAGGAGACAGATGCAGTGTCCATGTGCTGCCAAAACCACACACACACACAACACACACCACCACACACATGCCTGTCTTTCGCCTCATGTCCCAGCAGGCCTTGCTGGTGGGCCGACAGAGGTGACATGCTGAGGTCTGTCTACTGGGCCCCGCATCCAGGCCCCCTGTCACAGCAACAGACGCTGGGATGATGGGGTCTCCAAGGTTCCTCTGATGAGGCTCCACATCTGGGCTCAGCGGAGGGTGTTTTTCTCACTCTCTGTCATCTTTTTTTATTTTCATCTTTTAGATTATTTTTACTGTTAGACAAACATAAATGTCTAAGTAAACAAATTAATAAATAAATAGAAAGAGGAAGTATTTTTCTTCCTGCTTGTCTTTCTGTCTCCTTCTTGAAGCTTAAAATCTAGATGCCAACACAGAAATTCATACAAAGTGACAGAAAAAGACAGCTTAAAAGAAAAGAAGAGAATAAAAGAAGAGATGAGGGAACTGGAAGAGGAGGACAGCAGCAGCGAGGAGAGAAAAAAGAAGAGAAGAAGAGGGCAGGGATGCTCAGTGAAAAGTAAAAGCCATAAAGAAGAGTCAGTCAGTCAGTGTTTCACTCTGACTGTCGTTGTCGATTCTGACTCAGAGAAGGACGGCGGAGCTCAGAGGAAATCACTTTAAAGTGAGATGAGGATCCATCGTTCTGTTTCCTCACTGACGAAGTTGACAGGAAGAAGAACAGAGCTGTCGCCAGTGTTGGAATTCTTCTTTATAAAAAAGAAAAAAAATCACATCTCTTAAACAAACTGACTGGTGTGATAAAAACCTGCTCCCAGGCAATGATAGATATATTTATATGCATCTTTTCTTACAGTATCCCTCCCGTTGATGACCATAAAAACTAAACAATGATCAGATGAAAAAAAATTAATTTTTATAACTGGTATAAAAAAACATAATAAAATTACTCATTCTGCAGTAAAAAGGTCCCAGTCAGTGTTTTACTATATATGATGTTTTTGGGATTATTATTACTATATAGTAAAAAGTACAATATTTACCAAGTAAGTAGTAAAACAAATCACCAACGATCATAATTGAATGGAGACGACAGTGCAAATGTTTTCACAGTCAGGGAGGCTACCTGCTACCTTTGCTTTAACTTTCCATACAACCTTAGAATTAAAAAAGTACAGATGAAACATCAGCGGACAGACTGAATCAACAGTACAACTTTAGCTTATCAGAAGACAACAAGCAGCGAGGCTATCTTCCTCATGAGACTCTTCTGGCGAAGAGTGTTTGCAGCCACCAACATCAAATAGTCAGCACTTTCTTATTCACTTTAAAGTCTCATCCAAGGCACTAGCTAATCGGGAATGACCACAGCATCTCCCCGAAAGCAGTTCAACACAACTTAGCATAACAGTTAATAATACATAGACCCATTACAGGGGAAATTGTATTCTTTCTGCTGGCCGGAGGAATGAATAACTCCAACTGATGTGTGACTCAGATCATCTGATTGACATTTAACCCTGTCATCTTGAAGCACTGAGGGGTAATCAATAAATTAGTGACATGGCATCAGATCTGTGTGTTTTAATTGCTGAGCTGTGCATTATTTATCTATCTGAAGAGGACGACCAGTGAACGTACTCCAGGCGTTGATTACCGAACTAAAGACTGATCACAGTGATTCAGATATAGGTCTCTCTGAAGCGCCGCAGCCAGGCGAGAGCAGCTCCACACACACAGTCAGGATACAGGAGAAGAAAATAACACTGTGTGACTTGTAAAGTAGTTTGGCTAGACTCAACTCAACCTCGACTTTGGAACAGCTCACTGAAAAGTCTGAGAAGTCAAATCAGTGCAGATCTTTAAAAGCATCTTAAGACCCACATTGTGTTTGGCCTTTATTTATTTTACACATACAATGAGTGAACTTTTTTTTTTAACTTTTCTATTTTGTCCTCAATAACTGACGGTGGAAAGTTAACTGAGATAATTGAGGAGCGAGAGCAAGATGGGGAGTGACATTCCATAGGCCGAAGATCCTTGGCTGGATACGAACCGGCTGAATTAGAATGTCAATTTTACCATTTCTCTCTTTTGGTAAGAGCTGTGTGATCTGATTAGCGAAAAAATCTGTCTGTATTGTTTGTCTTGAATTCAAACACATTAGCAGACACTTGGGAATTGGGTCATGTACATTTCTGGTGAAAATGACCATCTGATTTATGCAGTCATTTTATCACAGGTTTTCCTCTGCAGTTGTATGATCAGTCATTCAGTCAGCAATAGTAGTTGATAGCTGTGTGATATCAAAATGTTTATGGTGGTGCTGCACCCACTGAAAGACTGCAGTCCTAAGCAACCTTTAGCTTGTTTTAGGTTATTGTTGGTTCTCCAGCTGCCATACACTGTATATTAAACATCCATCCATATGTCTCATCTGACTTTGGAACACCCAGCAGCAAAAGAGTCAGATATTTTCTTCAGTAGATAGTAGAGAGACTAAACCAGAGATTAAAGGAGAGTAAATAGGATTTGCATTTGTCAGATGGGCCGAAAAAAGGATGATAATGTTGCGCTGTCTTGGCTGTATCAGAAGGTTTTGGCTGATATGCAGCTAATGCAAACTGCCAGTCTAGTATTCAAATCAAGTATTCAAATGTCACTGAGTTTCAGTTAAATTGAAAAACATTAGCTGAATCCTTTAATGTGGGTGGTGTTTGGCTAACTGCAATGCTGCAATGCATCATAGAATACAACATTTTTAATTTTAAATCCAGTCACAGGCAGAAACATAAGTCAAAGTGGTTAAGCTTTGCAAAGTGAAGCTGGGATAACCTGGAGGGTGGAGGACTCATGCTACCAGCAGCAGTTTCTGTGCAGCAAGAGGAGCAATGGGTGTTCATAACATTTTGTTCTCTGACCTTTACCCAAATTTGGTTTGAGGGAGGACACTGCAGTTTATCTCTGCAGTGATGTTTCCCAAGGTGCAGCCTAGCAAAGCGATGCAAACAGAGTCTTTGACTAGCTTAAAGAGCCTTCTGGGTATAAAGTATAAATAATGTAACTTGGAGAGAAAGACAGGGTATTTTGCACAGTTCCTCAGCACACTCGATGTACAACCACAACTCCTGCGTACAGGTTTCCTGCGTTTTCCAGACCAACCCAGGTAAGTTCTCTATAAGCTCCTCCCCTCTCCTCCGCTGTAATGTTTGCACAAGTTTATATATTTGTTTTGGGCTGTGATTTGCTGCCCCATTAAAAAAGAATAAGAGCTTATGACATATTCAAAGAGGGCATGTCTGGAGTATAAAGTCTAGGGAGGCTATGATTCATTAATGGAGCCATGAATAGATAACTCACTGTTGTATGATATCATACTCACTGTTGAATTCATGGTGACATTCACATAATTTCCTGTTCAAAGAATCAGGATACCATTACAAACGGTATATTAAAGGATTCTATGAGGTTTTTAAACAATTCATAAGCACACATTGAAGCTATTACAGTTATGTGATGTTTCATACGTTTAGATTCAGTTTCATGTCAAGGTTTTATTTTAAGTAATGATTATAAGGATTTTATGGGTGAATGGTAAAAAAAAGCTTTGTCATTCATTTATTATTCCATATCAGCTATGTATAAGTTTAGAGAGTTTAGAGAAGATCAGGCATTACACTAAAAGGCACATAACTACAGTAAAATGATGTAACAGTGACTTTTGGAGCAGGAATATGGATTGCGAAGTGTCAAATAATTTTTTCTAATCCATCCAAAATATTAATCCAACAGTCAAATTACCTTTTAGAAATGTAAGTAAGCTTGTTTATTTGACTTTTGAACAAAACTGTATTTACTCTACCAGCTAAGGCTTGGTGCATTTCCATGGCCAGTAATATGAACTTTGTGTTATGACTAGAACAAGAAACTGGACTCAAATGGATAACTTGACACACACAAGGAAAGTAAAGTTCGGTACAGGTAATCCAAATAAGACGCAAACGAGTCCAAGGGGCAAAGGCAAAAGACAAGTCACAAGGCAGGCAAAAAAATCCGTAAAAAACTTAAGTACAAAGTACTGGCACAGAAGGGAGGAAACCCAGTGAACATATACTAAACAGGTGTGGGGTAATCAGACACAGGTGCAGGTGATTAGGGTGGGGCAAGCAATTACAACTGGTTGGAAACACAAAGAGGTGAGTACAAAATAAAACAGGAAACACACACGAACTTCAAAATAAGACGAACTATAATGACTGAACCATGACACTTTGATAATATGATGTGGACAAAAATGGACCCAACAGCCCCTGTGTAATGTGACTGAGTTTACACACGCGTCTGAGTCACTATATGTACTTACTGCCAAAAGGTGAAAATCTGCTCTTTCCACAAGTTGAATCCATTGACCACATCAGTCCTTCCAGATCATGGTACTCACACAACTTTCCTGCAGGATGCAATTTCGTGTACTGTCACAGACCAAGATCTTTATGTGACCTTAACCATAACTCCCAATATCTTGTGCATATATATAAAATGATTTTTTTTTTAACTTAAAAGGCATTGAACACGATAAAACATTGTAATTAAATTTCATCTGGAATTTTGCAGAAACATCTCTCCCCTTTCAGGACCTCCACAGTGACACATTCCAGAGTCTCTGCCTTTAACCGGGAAACTACAGCCTCTGGCATATATCCCCTACAAACCTAGTCCTGCACCAAGCCCCCCAAGTGAGGTCATTCTATGCTCAAGATCTCCTTTCACTTTGCTGGATCTCTGTGGCTTTCATTGACTTTTTGTGGTCACAAATGATTTCCCTGGCTGTCCTCCCGTGCCGCTTGTGTCTTGCTCATGCATCAGGACAGCTACTCTTCATGTCTGTGTTTCCTCCTGGCCTCTCTCACATCCACTACTCTGTCTCACCTGCTGTCTTCACCATAATGGAGCAATATTTCACACAATGAAATGCTATAAACAATTTCTGAATCACTTCAATAATCTGTGGCACGGAGGCAGAACAAGCTAAGTGACTACAATATTTGTCATCAGGATTATTTAATTTTTGTATTTTTGTTTATTTCTTGTGGGATTTGTTCACAATGATGAATGGATAAAATCCTTTGCTTTCCCTTAAGCCCCAGTGGACACAGCTAAGGGAACAGTTTTCTGCCGCAACATTAGTAAACTGTCAAAATTGAATGGTTAGGAAGGCATTTACTTATTATTATAAGCTTATGTCAACATTACAACAACACATAAAATGTTGAGCTGTGTGTGTCTGTCTATTGTTCAATAAGTTTTATACAATTATCCAAGCATATTCTTTCATCCTTTGGCTGGAAAAAAAAAAAAACCACACCAGCTATTGCACACACTGTTCTCTTCTTGGAGGTTGCATAAGCTTTGTTATGAAATCAGCAGAGGGAGCTGACTTCAAGCTCATCTCACCAACACAAAGAACTCCCTTCATCCGGGATGCTCAAAGAGCAGAAACAAGCAGAAAGATGTCAGTCGACGCACGCAGCCCTTCATCTTCAGCTAATAACATAGATAAAACTATTTTCCGGCTGCTGTTGTTGTTATTGCTTTGGTGTGAATTGCTCTGCGTTGCTCGGCTCTGTTGTGCTTTAATAAGTTCGGTTCAGTATTTGGCTTTGCTGTGCTCTTTTCTACTCTCTTCTTTTCTGCTCTGTTCTGTTTCTGCCTCCATACAGTCAACAGCTGGACTTTTCTCTGCGGATCCCGACCGGCCCGACTCTGCAGCACAACAGCCTCGCCTAATTGCTGTGGACTCTCTCCTCACCAGCCTGCTTCTGTCTTGAAAAAAAGACTATGTTTGTAGCTGGCTGTTCAGCTTTTATCTATATTTTAAGCCACACACAAGGTGTAGAGACGGCCTGGAGCTTGTTACAGGGGCCCGCGGCTGCATAATTCATGAGAAGGAGCCGCTTGCTACAGCGGCTAAATAAAAGATCTGCCAGCGGTGGATGGCAGGACAGAGGAGCACACTGTACCTGCCCTGCCACCTGTGTGTAAATGCAGGTGTGTGTCTGTTTGGGGCGGGTGTGTGTTTTTCTCTGTGTGCATCACCACCCCTGAGTTAAGATCAATGCAGGTGTGTATGACATACACAGAAGTACACACACTTCTTGCACACTCACATCCCTCAGTGCACTGCGGATGAGTGATGCTCGGTGATCTGACCGTTAAAACTCCTGTTGTGTCTTTACACAGAGGAGATCTCAGGTCTACGATGGGAAGTGATCATGTGATGCCTACTCTTCTTCTTTTTTGTATTAACCCCTCTACCTCCTCATTCTCTCCTCACATCTTCTCCTTTGCCTCAGAAAAGTCAAATAAACATCACTTGCATAATGAAAATATACAACAAGAAAGGGATAATAGGTCCAAGAAAGGAAAGTGTCACACAAGAAGTGTTTTTTGTTTCCAGCTGCAGCACTATTTTTGGCATAAATAGTGTGTGATCGCCAGTATCATTAGACTTTCAGTGGTATAATTTGTAAAGAAAAAGCTGTCATATTGGGTGCCCTGTTTGATATAAATAATTACATTTCTCACTTAACTTAAAAAGCCAAAAAGCAGGTTGCAAACTGTCAGACATACATTGTCAAAGACAAAATTTTGGTGATTACACAAAATTAAAAATGTTAAAATTTAATTAAAATTAATAAAAGAAAAAAAAATGTTATGTTCAGCAGCTGTAAACAGAAAAACAAACAAAAAAAACATATTTCAGTGCATCAGCTTTGTCAGCCTCTCATCCCACATCCGTTGAATGAACTGCTGTCCAGGGTGCTGATCTCAGAGCTGTCCCAAGTGTTCTCTTCTTGGAGGTTGCCCGAAGGCAGGGACAGATGGCCGATAGGTTGCCTTGACTGATCAGCCATACTCAACTCACTTGTTAAACTCACTTCTGACATTGTTGTTATTCCAGATGCTTGTTGCTGAGTCACTCCCCTTATATTTGTCCTCAGTACGTCAGTGGCAGTAGTCCTTTCACACTAAAGCGTTTAGTACACATGTCGGTCCACTGATGCTGACTCACTATTCTCTAGTGCAGTCAAGTTACCAATAATAAAAAAAACTGTTTGGATAGATTTAGTAACTAAAACTGATTGGTTAGGATTGGGAAAAGATCAAAGTTTGGATTAAACTACAACCTGGTGTCATGCCAAAGCGCATAATACACACACACTGGTCCACCATGTCTCTTTCACACCTAAGCAAGGCAAAATGTGACACTGGCACGGTTAAGCTGCAGGGAGTGTGTACTTTCAGAGCAATTGGCCTTCGGAGCAATGGCCCTTTGTTCTCGGGATAACAAGTAGTCAAGCAAATGGACTTTTGGTCAAATGGGACATTTATTATTATTATTATTATCATTTATTATTACTATTGTGGTTATAATAATGGAATAATGGGAGCATTGGACAGTGGAATGGCACCTAAATTTCAGTTTCACAACTGATTATAGAGTTTACAACTTAAAACAAACAAATTTATCAGTACAATCAAGTATAGGTGCAATTGTTCGCCTTGCAGTACGTGGGTAAAAGAAGTAGTTTTATTCCAGCAGAGTGCTAACTGTTCATACTGTAGTAGTAGATCAGGGCTGATTGTAAGAGATTAAATAGTAAAAATGTCAGGAGACAAGGCTGGCTGTGAGCGGCAAGAGGCATGAAACCGCATATGGAAGATGGCAGCTGTAAATTGGACGGTGGAGACGGTGGAGTCTAGCGGCCGTACAAAATGCATGAACCCACAGCAGAGTGGCTGTTCGTTGGTTTTTTTTTCTGTTTAGCCTCTCGTCTGTCTCTCTCCTTCCTTCAGGTTTTTTTTTCTCTTCTTCCACAACCGTGCTCCTCGTCACATTTCTCTTTGTGGGCCAGAACAGCACAAACAATTCTCTCATTCTCTTTGTCTTGTCTCTTATGTCTTCTTTCTCCTTCTGAGCTCCTCGGGAGCGATACATGTCAGGTGGCTACAGCTGCATGTCTGAATGGCAGCTGTGGATGGAGGGCAGGTCAGGAGGGAGGAACCAGGAGGCGGTTTGGACCACGGATCCTAAGGAAGAAGTGGAGAAGGCATGTGGAGGCGTGTGGAGCAGCAGCGGCGTGGGAGAAGGCCTGATGCCTCGGATGCAGGAGGGGTGAGAAGAGGAGGAGGAGGCAGTGAAGGAGGAGGTGCACGGGTTGATCCCTCTAAAAGCCTTAGTTCTTTCAGCAGGCTCAAATTATTACCAGCATGCAAGGAACAAGGGCTCTGCTTGGGGGTGAGCCACCCAGGAGAGTGCCTAGCCTCAGGGTGATTTTCAGAAGAAAGTAACACAGGAGAAAAATAATGGGAGATGGGAGTACAAGGAGGAAGGAGGGGATGGAGAGAAGGAGTGGTGGGTCGAGGGTTTCGGTGCTGTTGTTGAGAAAAGTTAAGGGGATTTTTATTCTCTTCTGTTTTCCCATCTCGCTAGCCTGCCTCTCTGCCTCCTCGGCCCTGCACTTGTTCTCTGAGGCCTTTCATGCTTTCCGCTACACTGTTCACCACTCAGGCCTCTCTCTCTCTCTCTCTTTCTCTTTTCTTTCTATCAATCCACCCATGCTCAGGTCTGTTTTCTTTGACAAGGCCATCTGGAGACGTCAGTTAATATGGTAACAAAGCTTTTTAGGCAGACAGATCGTTCCTTGGACTGGCAAAGGGCTCTTGCCCTCCTTCAGGCATCTTTTTCATTCACCTACCCCTCCTTCTCTCTCTCACCCACTGCCTCTGTCTA
Source organism: Morone saxatilis (assembly GCF_004916995.1). Taxonomy (NCBI): domain Eukaryota; kingdom Metazoa; phylum Chordata; class Actinopteri; family Moronidae; genus Morone; species Morone saxatilis. The sequence goes on along the minus strand of NW_023339763.1, from coordinate 4,533,084 downwards.
TCTATTCATGATTGATCAAGCTCTACAGGCCAGCCAAGTTTATGGATGTTGAGGTCTCTGTTTCTGTCTCTTTTTTTCGCTATCTTTTCTGTAAGCTGTCACTTTGTTTCGTTTGAATTATAGGTTTTTGCCCTAATGTTTTCACTTTTCATTTTTATCTACGGTATCTAAGTTTCTGTGAACCATTATATGTGTAAACCTGAACATTACACCCACATGTGGTTGTTGAACATCTCATTCCAAAACAATAGGCATTAATATGCTGCCATAACAACCTCCACTGTTCTGGAAAGGCTTTCCACAAGATTATGGAATGTAGCAACAGACAGTTTCTCTCAATCAGCCACAAGAATCATTAGTGAGGACGGACACTGATGTTGGATGATAAGGCCTAGCTCACAATTCATCACAAATGTGTTGGATGTGGTTGAGGCCAAGTTCTTCCACAGTGTCTTCCAGTCCCATTTGGATCAGGGTGGGATAAATACAGCAAAAAATGTGTAACAAATACTGATAAACATAATTGGTATCATACAAATCAGGTTTATTAAAAAAGTGCTCCTTGAACTTTACCTCCACCAATAGACCTTTTCACAGCAGCCATTTATGATCCATTCTGGTCAAACGGAGTCAGGATGCATGTTGGCTCACTGGTCTGAAGGCTATTAGTTTTTTGCTGTATATTTGGGAAGCATTTCTTCTTCAATCGCAAAGGATTGTGCTGCTTTGGCAGAGGTTAAGATGGCATTTATTCTACTCCTGTACAAAGTGGGGAACAATATTATGGGATATATTCTCTCTATTATTGTTCACGTGACTTGCCGTGTGAGAAAATGTTCAATGAAAAATGTCTGATACAGTGTTTATGCAGCTTCTTCTTTAGGAACTGGACATTATGATTTCATACAAGTAATACCATAAAGCAACTTTTTTAACTGCTTTTGTTTTTCCCATTAATTTCTCTATCCTTCTGTTTCTCTCCCTCTTGCTCCTCTTCCATCCCTCATGTTCCCCCTTTTTCATCCATATTTATCATTTATCCATACTCGTGTTTTTATGCAAACCACACACCACACTTAAAACCTTTCCTGAGCCTGAACCATCCTACTTGTAATCATAGCTCGTGAACCCAGACTCTGACTATGAACTCACCCTGGAAGAAGTGACAACCTGAAACCGCCTCGCTCCATAAAAACGTCCTCATTCCGAAGAGATAAAACTCAACCAAGGACAAGAACACACTCCCTGACGCACTTATCGCTCTTACCCACACCCTCTCTCTCTCCCTCTCTCTTAGTGATGTGAAGCCTACGGGCCATGGCGTTCTGTGACTGATATGCATTCTGACATGTCAAACGGGGAGTTGGAGCGGCGCTGCCCGTGGCAACCAGGAGAAACATGCTAATAGCGAGGTACATTAGTGCACTCACAGACGGCCCTGCTAATCAGAGAGGACATTCACCCCACTCTGACTCCCCGGCAGTGAGAGTGGCTCCTCCATCACTCTCACCACCCATCCACCATCACCAGCAACAACTCTCCCACCCACACACCCATACTTACCTCAGACGTCTACACCTTCAAGCCTCGCCCAAACCAACAAGGAGCAGGAAACTGCTGTAATTAGGAGTAATATCATGTTAGCAAGATTTTGGCATACTAATACCACTTCATTAATGTAAATATGATATTCTGTGCTTTTAGCCCCCACATACCATTGCCCTATGAATTTTTTATAGCTAATGTGCTCGAAAACAATTGCATATTTACACTTCCATAAGACACGGAGAAACACTTCATTAAGTTAGAGTTGTGTTTCTGCCTGCCTGATGAATGTAAGTCCAAGAAATAACTCCTTTTGGTTCTGGTTTGGTCTCCACCACCTCATGAGAAAATATATCTGACTGTTTAGCTGTGAGATGTTTCACACTCTTCACTAGCTAGTTGCTACAGTATACATGTCTGTCTGCTGTTTTTGTGCTGGGTAGGTGGCATACAGTGGGTTTATCAGTGATTGTTTAAATCTGCGTATGATATTATGTGTGTTAATAATGAGGGTTGTGAGACTCAAGCATGCAGAAGTAGAATTAAAAGAAGCTAAGTTTAGAGTTGAGTGTTGATTATCAGTGGATTCACCACTACAAACAACCCCTCCACATTAAATGGAACCTTTTGAATCTATGTTAATAACAAAAATGTCATTCACACTCATTAGGCAAATTAATGCTTCAAACTGCTTGGCTGGCGACCCTGGCTCTTGCTGCTGCAACATAATCTGTATGGAGTTGAACAGAAATTATGTTTTTGATTTATCAGCCTGTTTTGGATAGTGTTATTCATAATTAAGTAATTACTTCTTGGTTTGCAAACCTTCCTGTGTCATTAAAATCAAAAGTTTTACTTGGTTCAGAGTGTAATGAAAATCAGGTAAGAAAGATCATCATAATATCCAGTCTCTATATGACCAGTAACAGAATCCTTTGTGACCCATCCCGAAGTCTGTTCTCTCAATATGAGCAGTTACCATCAGGGAGACGATACAGAGCTCAGTGGTGTAAATTTAATTGGTTTAAGAACTCCTTTGTGCCTGTGTCAATTAGAGTTTTAAATTGTAGCCTAAAATAAGCAGAGGTTATGGAGGCTGTACTGCAGCACATAAACATCATTGATTGATGCCTCACAGTGTATATTTTTGTTTTTGTTTTGGTATTGTAGTCTGGTATTGTGTGCCCACAAACATTGATGGGTCTAGCTTTGTAGAGCTCAAATGTCCCATGGAAGAATAAAGTATACATTTATCTACCTATATAAGCCACATCACTACCTCCTTATCATTTCATTTTGTAAATGTACACCACATTCAAATCTTTCTTTTAATTCTGTTCATTTAAGTGAAAACTAGTAGCTTTATAGGTGTGAATATGCTCGGTGAGAAGTTACATTTTTTAAAAATGACCTGTGAATTTCAATGGGTTTTGGGGTAAAAAGTGTTAAAAGGAAAATCCTTGACTTGCTTGCTCACTCATAGTTCTCCCTCCACACTGTAAGAAATGTATGTGTGAAGTATGTATCAGCATTCAGTCTTAGACTTAATTTTAAAGGAAATATTAAATAATCCGCTCCTTGGGTCATTACTTGGGAGATCTCTTAATGTGTTTAAATTGAAAAACAGCAGCTCCTGAAATGAGCAGAAACTCCAGTCATGCAGAAATTGTCCTTTAAAGTGGACATTTTTTGCAGTGAGAGGCCCCTACTTCATTCCATTAGGTGACCATCATGAATATGCTAGCATGTATTAAGCTAATAAAAGCTATTAATATTAAATAAGCCATAATATACATATCCTACATACTTAATGTGAACTTTCTGCCTGTCAGTGTACAGTTGCTGCATTATACAGAATTTTAAAATGGACAGGACAACCATGATTGTGGTTGTTAAAAGGTAACCTAAATATTTAAATATACTAATATGACATTCATATGACATTCATATTCCTTAAAATAAATGGAAAGCCACATACTTTCACATTGTCATCTTTATTCAGACCATTCAAAATGGTCTAAAATCTTAAAAAACGAAAAGCCAAATAGAACCAAATTGTCATCCACACACAGGTATCTCCTTGTCACATTTGCCTCGAATGGCTTTTTTATGATACAACTGTACACACCAAGTGTATTGCCGAGGTGTGGGAACATGGCGACATCATTAAAAATAATTCCAAAAGGGCAAGAAACACCCTAACCTTAGCCAAACTTATATCTGCAAGAAAAGACAAAGGCAGAGGGGAAATAACTTGAACTTTCAGTTGTAAACATTGTTCACAGTTTACAGACTTATGGACTTTTTGGTAACCAACTGTACTTACTGTATTGTGCAATGAAGAATTATTACCAACAGTTGGCTTTACTTCCACATACCTAAAGTAGTTCAAATAACCTGGGTAAACTGTCGACCTGTTTACAACCTGTCTAACTGTGTGTTCAAGATAAAAATTATTGCCAAAAGAACAATAATTGAAGTTATTGTTGTAACAAACCCACATTGTAATGAACTGAAGTAATCCTTTAAAATCATCTAATGCTGTGAATGTAAAACATGTCAGGGTATCTTACATGATCATAATCAGTAAACCCTTGAACTCAATCGTATGTCCTCATTTATGCCAGGCTGACGGACAGCTGCACCACATGTTGAGCTGGATAAAATCTTTGTGATCACACTAATTCAAAAGCTCCTGGATGAGGCAAAGGATATTATTTTTTACTAGAGAAACGAGTCAAGCGGACTCCTTCAGCTCCGTTATACACACACGCGGGTTTGATGTTCAAGACATAAATCAAAGACTTATCATTCTATTTGATTTTATCTATCAACCATGGGGATATTATTAAGAGCTATCAAAGAGACCCAATTGAAACCTTTTTGCTCCATGAGAAACGCGTACCCTCTTCTCCACCATCCATTCAATCCTGCTTAGGGGAATTATAGAAAAAAAGAAGAATTTCATTAAAAAATAGGGGGGAAAGAATATTATCAACCCCAAGCGGGGCTGATTAAACTTTAATCGCGAGCCAACAGTCTTCAGGCTCTCTCGAACAGTGGCCTCAACAGGTCTTAATCTCCAGCGGCTGACCAAACAAATGCCTCGATTGAAATGAAACTCAGGTAGAAATAGGAGTGAAATTATTGACTCCTTCCATGCCCCTTCTTCAGGGATCAAAGCCGCTGACTTTATTCGGAATCAATACGTTTACACATCTTTTTGTTTGGGGTCATGGTGATTCAACTGGGTGATTACAGTGTTGGTCCGTCAGATCCTTTACAGTCAGTGTGCTCATTAAGCGCATCCCAGTGATAATGTTCTCATCAGAACTCATCAATCCATTATTTATGGCTCAAAAGGAATACAAAGTAGCAAGGCAGTCTGGATTTTCATGCTCCAGATCAATGGAGCCTTCTGTGTCTACTTCCACCCGGCACCTCCTCTTCCTTGTGGTTTCTGTCCCCTCTTCCCCCACATTGTCCTCCTCTGTCTTCTTTTTCTTCTTTCACCACATTCTTCATCTTTATACTGCACCACCTCTGCATTTGTCTTCATCATTTCTCCTCCCTTGTCCTCTCCTCTTTTTCCTGTGCTATATCCACCTCCTCCTGCTTCTGCATCTTCCTCTCTCTCGTGGCAAACTTTGCCACCTTTCCCTCTCTCCTTCTCTTCCTCTCTTTCCATGTACCTTTTCCCCACTGCTGCTCTTGTTTGTTCATTACCACCTCTTTTTGCCTCCTTGTCCTTCTCTGTCCTCTCCGTCTCTTCTCTCTGTGCCTCCCTTCTCTCACCTCATCCTCTTCTTTTTCCAAAGGGCTCTCCTGACTCCAACAAATTCTTCCTCTGCACTCTCTGCTCCTTCACTGCCCCTGTCAATCCTCCACCTCCTTATCCTCTGCCTCTTTTCTTTCCTCCTTGTTAAACTCCTCCTGCCATTCCTTCACATCCTCGTCTTCCTCTTCCTCAGTCATCTTCGTGACCTCCTGTTCTCTTCATCTTCCTCAACCTCAATCACTTCTGCATCCTCCATCTCTAACGCCTTCTCTTCTTCTACCCTTCATTCCTCTTTTCACTCCACTTCTTTCACTTGTTTTCCCTACTCCACTTCCTCTTCTTCTTTTACTTCTGTCTCCTACTGAATCCTGAATTTTCCACCTGTGTGCTACCTCCTCCTTCACCACCTCCATATTCTTTTGTTTCTGCATCTCCTCCTCTTCTTCCTCAGCTTCATCCCATCCCTTCCTCAGATATGTTGTGAAACTCATCTTGCAACTCTTTCACCGCCACCCCCTCTTCATCTTCCTTTCCCCAACCCCATGGCCTCCTTCTTCACCACATTTTGCTCCTCCCCTCTCCCTTCTTCGTCCTCCATTTCGCACTTTTCACCCTTGTTCTCTGTATCTGTTTCTCCTCCTCCCCCACCTTCTTTTCCTCTTTTCACTTGACCTCATCCCCATCTTCATCCTACTTGTCCTCTTCCTCCTCATTCCTAACACCAGCGTCGCCACACTCGCACACACACCAGCATGAGTACTGAACCAGCACACGGATAGAAAGCGAACAGAATTTGAATTCATTGTGGGATTTATAGGCTGCAAGGCTTGTACGGTAATTCTGTTAACAAAAGGTATCCTTAGATGGAATTAAATATTTATCCGCTCTATGAATAACAATTGGCGAGGGAACGGAGAGGCAGTGTTTACTTTTTCGGGTTTGGTGGGGAGGAGGACTGATTCTGTTCTGCATCCCGCCTCGGTGAGTTGATTGGGAAGGGGAGGAGAGGGGATGGGGGGTGGCAGGACGACCTGGGGCCACAGGCGGTCATTACACACGGTACGGAGCCCTGTTCCAGCTCTAATCCTCACCCGGAAGGAAGCTGAACTGCCCGGGACTCAGCATGGACTCCCGCCCTGACGATCAGGCTCCTGCTGTTTGTTTGTGAACCGGGAGCTGTGGGGGAGCTGACCTCACTCTGCTCCTTGTAATGGCATCTGTTTGATCCAAACGTAAGAAAGATCACATGGAAAGAGGAGGCCTGCATATTATAAATGTTGCTATAAGTTCTACTTAGTCAAGTCTTCTCACTGATGTTTACGTAACATTTCAGCCCATTGTTTTACCGGCACATTATTCCAAAACCCCAGTAGTGAAAAAAAATGTTCATTGGAACAATAGCTAATTTGTCTGACAGCCCATTATCCCAAAAACAAAAGCCCACTGCTCCGAAGGCCCGTTTTTCTGAAAATACACACGCTCCCTGGAATTTTGTACGTGCAAGAAAGGACGCTTCATTGTCATGG
>NW_023339763.1:4509487-4526135 GCF_004916995.1 Morone saxatilis | reverse complement strand
CACACAAAGGCAGTCTGCGCATTTCATGCATCCAGAAATCAATGGCGCCTTCTGGGTGATCCTCACTCGCCACCCGGCACGCTCCTCTTCCTGTGCGTTTCTGTCCCCGTCGGTCCACCCCACATGTCCTTCCATACCATGGTAATTCCTTTTTTCTTCGCATTCTGCACCACATATTTCAACCAATTCCTAATTTACGACGCCACCTCTGCTTTGTCTTTCATATCCATTCTTCCTCCCTTGTCCATCTCCTACCGCGTATTTTCGTTGATGCAAATATCCAACCTCCTCGAACTGCTCCTGCATCTTCCTCTCTCTCGTGGCAAACCTTTGGCCACCATTTCCTCTCTCCTCTCTCGCTTCCTCTCTTTCCAGTTACCTTCTTCCCCACTGCTGCATCTATGTTTGATTCATTAACCTCCACCTTCTTGCCTCTATGTCCACAAAGAACCCGTCTCGGTCCTTCCGTCTCTCTTCTCTGCCTTGCCTCCCGTTCTCTCACACTCAAAACTCCTCATTCCTATTTGCCAAAGAGGGACTGTCACCTGAGCTCCAACAAATTCGATCTCTCTGCAACTCTCTGCTTCTTCACTTGCCCACTGGTCATCTAGCCACCTCCCTCTATCCTACGTGCTCTTTTCTTTCTCTTGTTCGAACTCACTACCTGCCACTCTCGACTCTCACCCACAATCTGAGCTTCTTCCTCCTCTCCACTCAGTCATTTCGTGACCCTCCTGGTTCTACTCATCTTCCCTCAACCTAACAATCACGATTCTGCACACTAGCAGTCAATGTCTCTAAACGCCTTCTTCTATATACTTCGTACACATTCATCCCTCTTTATTCACTCACTTCTTTCGCCTTGTTTTCCCTCACCTCCCACATCTCCTCTGTCTTCTTTACTATATGATATACCTACTGAAATCCTGAATTTTTCCCCAACCTCGTGTGGCTACGGCTCCTCCACTTCACCACCTCAACCACGCCTCATCTATTTTGTTTCTGCAGCTCATCCTCCTCTTACTTCCTCGGCTTCATCCCCAATCCTTCCTCAGGATACTGTTACGATGAAATCATTCTTAGCACTCGTGTTCACCGACCAACCACACCTCTTCATAAATCCTTTCCCCAACCACCCCAAAATAAGCAGTCCTTCTCTCACCAACTGTAACTTGGCTCGCTCACCTCTCCGCACTTCTTCGTACCGTCCGAATTTCGACCTGCTTCCCCCTTGTTCTCCTGTATCTGTTTTCCTCCTCCTTCTTTCTCTCTTATCAGCTTGTCATTCACCCATCTTCAATCTAAACTACGTAAGTTCCTCTAATCATTCCTCCATTCTCAAACACCAGGCGTCGCAACAAAAAACCGACACCGACAACCACCACCGGCATGAGTAGCTGAAACAACAGCCACACATAACGGACAATCAGAAAGGCTAACAGAATTTGAATTCATTGTGGATTTATAGGCTGCAAGGCTGTACGGGTATCTCTGATTAACAAAAGGCTATACTATAGATGGAAATATAAACCCTCTTTAATAAAGTGCAATTGGCCGAACCAAAAAAAAGCAAAACCTAAGCAAAGACAGACAAACACGGGAACAGAAGAGGCAACAGTAGTTTACTATTTTCGAGGACAAAATTATGAGCAAAGAAATCAAGGGGACGCGGGCCTGAATTCCTCGTTACTGCACATTCAAAACCGCCATCGGTGAGATTGGACTTAGGAAGGGGAGGAAGCAATGAGGGCAAGAAATGCAAGGGAAGGACACGCACAAACATGGGCAGACAGGACGACAACCCCTAAGGGGACCACAGCAGCCCAAAAGGTCCTATGAACACGGGTACTGGAGCCCTCGTTCGGTCTAAGTCCACAACGACCAGGAAACAGACTAGAACCCCCTGCCGCAGGGGACTCAGCAATGGACTCCACGCCCTAGCACAATCAGCTCTGCTGCTTTTTTAAGTGAACCGGGAAAGCTGATACGGAGGAGCAGAGCCTCAACTCTGGCATCACTTGTAAAATGGCATACTGTCTCGATCCACAACGTCAAGAACGCTCACATGGAAAGAGGAACGGCCTGCACTCATATAGTAAATGCCTTGCTATAGTTCTACTTAGTCAATTCTTCTCACTGACTTTTTACCAGTAAACATATTCAAGCCCATTGTATTAACCACTGGCACATATATTTCCAAAACCACCCAGTCAGTGAACCCACAAACAATGATTCATTTGAACAATTTAGCTAAATTTGTCTGGACAGCCCAATAAAATCACCCAAAAAACAAAAGACCCACTGCTCAAAGGCCATGTTGTGTGTGAAAAAAAAAAAAAAAACAACAACTAGTATGGGGAACTTTGTACGGAGTTGGATATTATCTAGACTTCCAGACATCAGTTAGTTTTAAAGTTAATTTAAGATGTTTTATATTTGGGCAATTTAGTGAATCATGCTTTAGATATAAATATAAGAAAATATTCTAGACAAAACCATCCACCAACTCTCAGTAGTGTAAGTAATACAGTAGCTGTGCTGAGTAAAAAATCCCGCAACAGGCTCCACCAGTAAAATGGTTTACTTTTTAGAGTGTTGTGCTTTCTTGGCCGGGGGGAACAAATTTCACTCACCCATAGCTGCAGGACTGGACTACGACTACTTGCATATAGATGTGCTCTTCCTCAACTGTTAATGGTGATGATAATTAATGGTGAATGGAGTTGCTCTTATATGGTGCCTTTCTAGTCTTCCAACCTCTCAAAGCGCGTTGCACTACATGTCACATTCATCCATTCGCACACATTCATACACTGATGCCAGAGGCTGCCATGCAAGGTGCCAACTGCTCATCAGAAATCAACTAATCCATTCACAAACATTCACACACCGAAGGCACAGCATCAGGAGCAATTAGGGGTTCCGTATCTTGCCCAAAGACACTTTGACATGCTCGTGATCGAACTGCCATAGCCACCACAGTAGTAACATTCTGGCTGGTGGACCATCCAAAAAGACTCACATGAGCTTTTTTGATCTGGCACCCTAATGGTTTTCTTAGGTGAAAGCTCCTTGGTTAAAGCCATGGTTAAAAAACACAGACTCACTTAAGACATTTAAGACCACATTTACACTGTGTTGTGGGTGGATCGGCTCACTGACTTGATATATAAAAAGTGCAAAGTGGAATTCTGATTACTTAAATTATCTCATGTGATGGCCTTCGCTCGCTGTCTCATTAAAAAACAGCACTCCGTTTTGGGATCGGGCCAATAGAGATGCTTATACTATGTGGCTAAGTGTAAATAAAAAGTGTATTCAATCCCATCTGGATTTTATCTGGATATGAGACACTTGAAATGATAAGTGTAAATGGGGCCAATGTTCGGCACTGTGTACTCCTCTTCCTTCTCCCAAAGAGGTTTTGTGGCACTGTAACATCACTCTTCGCTTATGAGAGAGGACAGCCATTATTCTCACAAACACAAGAGGCTGCTTGTAAGGACAATGAAAAGATAGAACTTGGTGTTTAGCATGAGCAAAGATAGCCGCAATGCTTGTCTCTACATAAAAGATAGATTGGATAGGTAGATCCCAAAATTCAAACGTCATTAACAGAAAATCCAAGGAAGACGTCAGAGTCCGGCTTACTGTGTTTGATTGGCAGGTGCAGCTGTGAGAAGTGCAACACAGAATCATGACAATCATGAAAACAGGTGTTATCATATATTTTGTTAGCTTGGATGCCAGGTCAAGATCGCTGGAGCTGTGCTGGGGATTATGTGAGGTCATCAAACTGTACCAATAAGAATGATAAAGTTGTCCCGTCTTAAAAGGCGCAACAAAGCTAACAGACAGTAAGGGAAACATCAGGCAAATTCAGTCTGTACTTGCCCATAGAGCAGACCAATAAAGAGGTCTAATCAGACACATTGAGTGAGAACACACTATGTAGGTTGTGTGGGGGCTTTTAAATAAACCATCATTCATCCTGGTCACCAATGAATGCATATCAAACTTTTACAGACTTCTAACATAACTTCAGACTTGAATCTTCGTTATTCCAGTTTCTCATATTGTGATGGCAGAGCTTTAATTAAAGAGTAATTCAATAGTATTGAAAAAGAGGTCTTATTTACTCATAGGATGTGCTGAAATCTTAAAACAGTGAATATAAAGGCACTCTTTTTTGAAACATATTTAAAACTTTGGAAACTTAAAACCCATCTCAACACTGCTTTTGATTTCTTCCACCTGCTACTTGGTGATTTGCGCCTGTTTAAATTTCAGCTTCATAAATAAAATCAGGAGGTGTGACCACGCAGGGCGACCGCTTGATGACCACACGCTGGGCAGAAGGACTTTTCCACTCCTGCAGATATAGATCTTTTCTTTAATTACCAAAGGCCAGTGCAGCTCCCTGCTATACTGAGTGGAGCTGGCAGAGGCTGGAAACACTGGTTAAGCAAATTGGTATTTAACTGGAAACTTGCTGGCCTCCGAGCCCTGCATTATTCATCACCTAGACAAGAAAGTAGCGCTTCATACATCCCTTCAGCAGCAGCAGCCTCCAGAGCAGAGAGGGAAAAGAGAGAGAGTGAAGGCGGACAGATATATAGGGCAGAGAAATAAAGCTACCCAGTCCACAAGGAGCAAATCCCCAAACACAAGCCCCAACCAACCATACACACACCCTCATATACACACATCCAGCCAGCCTCCACACACACCAATTATTGGTCTCTATGTCAGTTTGTTTCTGTCAGTTTGTTGCATTTGAAAGGGACTTCTGGGAAGATGAGTTTGCTTTTTAATCAAAGTGGCCCAGCAGCCCAATTCTGAGTTTTTCATCCAGCCTACTTCGCATTTTTCCTAGTGTATTGGTGTGTGGTGTTTATGCTAAAAACGCATTAGTCCAGCAATACTCTGGTGAAGACGGATTAAAACAACCACCAATAAGTGCAAAAACAACTTTAAATGTATGTTTCTGAGATGGTGTGAGTTGATTTTATCTACCAGGATTCTTGCATTTGAAATGATTTACTTTTTGCATTATGCTATATAAGCAAGATGCTCCTCATCAGCTTATTAGTTTACTGTAGATAATGATTATGTACATAATGTGATACATACTGTACCCGGAGTGTGTTACCTCCATCTATCAATGATGATGTTAAATGTATGGAGGTCTTATATGAATTCATCGACGTATTTTTGAATGTTGACAAGTTTAGGATGATCAAAATAATTATTTTGCCTTCCTTATTAATTAATTATAATTCACTATAATCCGTCCGTTTTATCTGGTAATAATTTTTTTTTATCTCATAAGGATTATAAACTTTAACATCTAATATAATCTAAATAACATTAGATTAGATTAGAAAATAAACTAGGAGGTTTAGTGATTTAATATGCTGCTGCAATATGGGCTCAAATCCGTTTTACAGTATCTGGGCTTTTCATCCAGCTGAAACCAGAACTCTCCTCTCCGCCGTCAATAAATTTAATTTCATTAAAATTGTACTGTAACTAAACGGTGAAGTTTAGCCGGTGTCCGTCCGAGAAACGGGGCTTCATGTTGTAGCCGCCCTGCGTTTCGGGCATCCTGTCAGTTTTAAAATGCATTATTGATGAGACATGATTAGAGAAGCCCATACCAGTGCCTCTCTTTGAAAATATTTCTCTGAATTAAGTGGAAGTTCGTATTTATATCTTGTTTCTTCCACTCGGTTTTCAAAATAGCGTGTTGGATTTGTTCTGCTGGATATGGTTTTGGAAACTCCAGTAGAGGCTGCGCGTTGGAGAGAAAACCCCAAAAGGAAAAGTCCATCAATGAAAAGATGAAATCACCCACCCTCGAAAAGCCACCATTATCACCTGCACATATTTATCAAGGAAACTAAACAAATGTGATGCAGTGATTGGTTTCTCCGGCCCTTTGCCGTCCCTACCGGTTCACACATGATGCAAATATTTCCGCTCTGACGGTTCTGATGGTTCCGCAGCCTGCAGGCCCGCGGGCTCTGTGATTAACTTCCACTGCTGATTTTATTTTGTGTATCGATGCGGTGATGATAAGCATCCACCGGCGGCTGGCGGAGGGCTGACGTATAAATAATTTCGGTGTGTGAGCGCGCGTGAGGCGTGTAAGTGTGTGTGCAAGTGTGTGTGTGTGTGTTTGCGCGAGGGAGAGATAGAGGAAACATTTCGTTGTCCAGCTGTCTAGGGTGCTCAAATTTGAAGGATTTTAATATTTGAAATGAATAAATAAGTTATATAATTATGTTACCGTTGAACCCACAAAGACAAAAATAATATTAACAATAATAATAAATCCAATTTATTTTTTGTTTTAAACCTAAAACATTATAATATCGCATTTTATATTTATTTTATATTTAAGTAGTTTAATTAAACATGTGTTTTTCATCTCTTATAACAAATTAACTGGGGCTTTTATTTTATTTTATTTTTTTTAAATGATTAACCACAGCAGATCATATTCATTTGATTTTATCCTTCTTCATTTATTTAACGTCCCTGTTAATATAAGAAGATTTTAATTTCTTTTTTAAAAACACACAGAGAACAGTCCACACTGTAATAAGTAGGCCTGCATTTATTCTGAAATCCCCCTCTTCATTTTTAAGCCTTTTTACGCGCGTGCGTGTAAGTGTTTGTATGTGCGGGACGCGCGGGTGTTCCGTTTTGGCGCGTGACACAGCCTCCAAGTGTCTGATCCCACATCCTGCACGTGCGTTTATATATATATATATATGTGTGTGTGTGTGTGTGTGTGTGTGGCACTCGCTCGCGCACTCGTGGCGGGGAGGCCCTCTCTCCTCTCGCGCACATTAAATAAAGATGCAGTTCCAGGTTGAGAGGAAGAGATGAAACGTCTGCCGCGGAGCATATACTGTTTTTTCTAATTCTAACAGAGAATATGACTCATGTTAACTTTACGCAGCACATATACTGTCTATAAACTGAGTGTAAACGCGAAATTAATATTTAAATGGCGGCTGTGCTACATTATTGATGGGAATTGAAATCGCATATTTAACGTGAAGCTTGACACTAACGAGACAGAGGCGGAAATGTATGCCCATAACAAGAGTTAAAGTTTAATTTCTTATTGAATATCAGTCTCATAGTTCAGTGACAGACGAGTCCTCTTTCAAAGCACACAGGTCTCCAAACAGAAACTGCACAAGCCAAAATCCATAATCAATAAATAACCACAAAAAATGGGACTGGGATTTATATTTTCTTTTCTTTTTTTTCATCCGAATTATTGTGATTATTTATTAATTCGATCTGGACCTTACAAGAAGACATATGGCCTGTTTTGGTTTTTATAAACCTGTCACACTCCTCCTTTTCTTTTTCTTTTCATTCTTCTTCTTCTTCTTCTTCTTCTCAGTAAAGAAGGCTTTCCCAAGATCTGGGATTCCTGTTGTGTAAATATTGATATCGCTGCTACGATATTGTTATGGTTTTCATAATTCATGCATGCCATTGCATTTTTCATCACGTCTGGTATTTATTCCACTGGATCCTTTACCGGTTTTGTATATCACACACACAATAATAATAATAATAATAATAACATATAGGATCCCATAGTCAATCTTAAATAAATCCTATTCCGCCACATTCTTTCCCCCATTCTCTTCATTATGCTGACAACCTGGACTGATTTCTTTAAATTCATTTATTTATTTTCAGATGTTGTTTCTCATTATGGCCTCAACAATAAAAAGTAATGAAGCGGTGGAGCTGAATAAACAGGGGGACTGTCATCCTGCTCTCCGCCCATTAAGCCTCATAACTCGGCCGTTTGATCACCGCCTTGCCCGCCCCCGATGCTCATTAGGCCTGATTAGTTATACAATGTTCCTAATTACGGCCGCCATGTTTTAATTACCGCCTCATATGCATAATGTCATCGCTCGCCCTCTCCATCTCCCTCACCTCCACCACACACACACACACACACACACACACAAAGACCTCCCCAATCACCATTCATACAAACCCGTCCTCAGAAAGTATGTAAGACATTTCTTTGTAAATCATTTTTCCTGGTGGATCGTTTCTGTAGTGCTCCTGAGCAAGAACCCGATTCTACACCTGCTTCTGACCTTTGACCTTACTGTGGGGCTCCTACCAAAGGAAGAGGTGAGGCGGAGTGTAAGGTTATTGTTATTTGTGTTCATGTTTTATTTGTAGGCTATCATCCAACTCTGTGATCAGCTTTAATCCAATACACAATGACTTGCACTTGGGGGAAAGAATTGTAGCTTCCCAACCCAACATGCTCTTTTAGTGTGTGTGTGTGTGTGTGTGTGTGTGTGTGTGTTGCTCCCAAAAAATGAACACCCCTTCAGACGGCTGAAATGCAGGATTTATCTACGAACGTCGCTGATAAATATTGCATCGACAGAATTGAACACTTCCACTGTGTGTCTGCTGCTTGTGTGTGTGTGTGTGCTCTCAGGAAAGGCACAGTGGTAAACACAACAGTGCTGGTGTTTGTTGCCGGGTCACTCATGGGCTTCAGCAGGATTTGTAATTCACCTGAGATGGTCATCATTGGCCGCTTCGTCACAGGGATTCACTCAGGTACACACACACACACACTTCGGCATCCACTGCACGCTAAGCTGCTCCCATTTACTGCTGTATACAATTAGGCATGCAAACTATATAGGCCAAATGTATGTGGACACCACTGTCCATTCATAGGGAACATTCTTTCCTGTTTAAACATGACAATTCAACCATGCACAAAGCCACCTCCATACTAGGCATAGGACTATATGAAAATAACATGTCACTATTATCTTGGCCAGAATAATTGCGATACACAATATTATCACGATAATCATAAAAATATACTTAAATGGCTCTAAAAACACTTATCACACATTTTGTTAAGAAACACATAGCATTTATTTAAAATATAGTTCAAAATAAAGCAGGAAATCAATAATGGACTGTCGAACCATGTGAGGATATTCACGATCATCCCAATTCATGATTATCATGATATAGGAAATTCACCATATTTTTTATCGCAATAATATTATATATTGTCCCATCCCTACTCCAAAAAGAAATGCTTTTCCCAGTTTGCTGTGGAAGAACTTGACTTCCTGCAGAGTCCTGACCTCAACCCCAACCAACACCTTTGAGATGAACTGGAACTCTGACTTAGAGCCAGACCTCATCACCCAACATCAGTGCTGGACCTCACTAATGCTCTGGGGTCTGAATGGGAGCAAATCCCTGGAGCCAGGTTCAACATCTGCTGGAAAAGGCTGAAACCAGAAGAGTTGAGGCTGTTATAGCAGCATAGGCTGGAAGAACAAAGAGGGTTGAGGCGTGTATAGGCAGCACATTTGCATGACCAGTGGTCAATCAATGATTTAGTTAGGTGTTAGCCGTTCATGGTTGAATGTGTGACATTGATAGCGGTGGGGAATTGCGTGCTGATGATTCGGTAACCGACAGATGTTTGTGGAAGAACTGCGATCCGACATTTGGTAAAATGTTGCCAAGACAAGGTTGCAGTCGAGTTGGTGCAACAAAATGCAAAGGTATCGTATCGTCTCAAGATTAGCTCCAAATACAGTCCCCAAAAGATGATATCTTACATTTAACAAGAGCGAAGTCCTCCCTTTTTAAGAAGGATGAAACCATAGATGACAGTAATCATTAATTGATTGAACAAACTACTGACAATTAATCTTTGATGATCAACTAGACAGCAGCACTGACTTTTTTTATTGCAGCACTTAAGATATTGCATTGAACCCTCAGGTATAACAGGATTGCCACAATGATGAGCAGCATGCTTTCCGTGTTCAATTCAATCTCCAATTCAGTTTTATATTCAGATTATAGCCCGCCAAATTCAAACAAAAGTTATCTCAGGACACGAAGAAGATGGAGATGCGTTGAGATATTAAAGAGTGTTATTTGCCTTAATGGGACAATGATACTAAACCATACCACATGTGAACCGATGATGATCGGCATTGATTTGGCAACGATGAAAAGAGTGGCAGTGGTTGACTGTTGGTATATTGTTAGGTTCACAAATATTTCCACTTCCAGTTATCAAAGTGATATTTTAATAGATGTATAGCGCCAACTTTCATAACAAAATCTCAGGACATCTGTTCAAATAGAGCACTGGCTCTAGACCGTACTCCTTGTTAAAAAGACGATACAGTCGGGGTGGGTTTAACTGTGGGCTACGTTGCGATTTTATGAATGGAGGGCCCAACAGTTTCACCACCTATGAGCAAGCACTAATAATTGATCTCTGGAGCAAGCATAGGACAAAACGGTGGCTCGTCGCACCTCAACCAGTTTGGGGTGCAGAGAGCATGAGATGAGATGGTGAATGAACTGCCGTGAGAGACGAGAGAAGGATACCTCTGCTTGATATGACGTCTGAAGCAGAGAGAAGTTAAGGACGAGAGAGAGAGTTCAGATCCAGTGAGAGAGACGGTTGATAGACTGTGGCACAGCAACAACAGTAGCAACAACTACACTAATAGTAGTGACTGATGTTAATATTGATGATGATGATGAACTCTGGCTCTGTTTGCTCAGATACTCCATATTGCTTTAAACTACTGTTGAATTAAGTAGGACATTTTGTCAAAGTAAATCAGTGCATCATTACATGGATCTTCATCTGTGCTTTTTTCACTGCAGGTATCTCTCTAAGTGTAGTACCAATGTACCTGGGTGAGATCGCACCCAAGAACCTGCGAGGCTTCCTGGGTCTTGTGCCCAGTATCTTTATTGGCACCGGAGTCTTCGCTGCTCAAATCCTCGGCCTACACGAGCTTCTGGGAAAGGTAGTCAATGCTGCTTTCTATCAAAACCCAGTTTGTTAAGAGGGTTGCAGCTAAATAAATGAGCTCATGAATAAAGCTTAAAGTCAAAGTTTTTTGTTGTTGTTGCAATTTGTAGATTCTATGTCACATTTTTTGTCACTTAAACACCATCTACTATTGCTCTAGACAAGTTGATTGTGACTGAAGAACAATTCAAGCCGCAGTTCATGCTAAATGTGTCCCCAGGTTTAAGCCAATGACCCTAAGAGAGTAACATTCTCAGCATGTGTGTAAGTATAACTGTGTACTACTATTACAGGAGGAGCACTGGCCCCTCTTTCTCTCAGTGGTGGTGGTACCCACCTTCATCCAGTTGATGCTGTTGCCATGGTTCCCAGAGAGCCCTAGGTATCTGCTGATTGAGAAGCACAATGTCCACGCCACAATCACAGGTCAGTGTTGTGACTCTCATTGGCAGTCCTAGTGGTCACCTCACCGATACCACTGATGCTCTGTAAATGGCTACCAATGATGTTCACTACGGTTTTAATCAACAGATGCAGAGCCTTCCTGTCCTGGGCCATACATATGCCATGCCAATTAGGCAGGGCAAACCACTAGCACAAAAAACTATCTATACCCACACTACTGTCATCTTGGTTAGCTTGTTTTCTTGTCTGCCTTTCCAAGTGTTTAAATCTCCTCAAATACATCAACTGTTGTAGCGGTAATGACTTATGTTTTAGATGTGCTGTTGTATCTTTTCATGATGTGCTGTAACTGTTCTGCTTCCTGTCCCGTATCTCAGCCCTGAAGTGGTACAGAGCCAAGTGTAACATCCAGGCTGAGATTGAAGAGATGCAGGAGGAGCAGCGCTCTCTGTCGTCAGTGGAGACGCTGTCTGTATGGAACCTGTTGCTGGATGACACAGTCCGCCGGCAGGTGGTCAGCGTGGTGGTCATCAACATCGGCATGCAGCTGTCTGGCATCGATGCTGTAAGCACTCTTTGAAAATAAAGTAATGTATACATAGAAGAAAAGGCATGTCTTTTTAGATACTACTAGTATTTAATAGTTAATTAACTAATTAAAAGTCCAGTTTTTTTTAATTTTCACCAAAGTTAAAGCAGCTTCCTGGAGGAGGAAGTTCTCCAAACTCTTTAAATACCCAAAATCAAGCATGAGTATCATGCACCAAGCAATGTTTCAGTTCCGAGGAGGTCAGCAAGGCTGAACCATCTGCACACAAGAGAAATGAAATACACAAGATTAGCAAATGCATGCATAGAGCTGAAGAGCATGGGAGATTGTTAGTAGACCATACTGGGAAAGTGAGGGGAGATTGTCCTCTAGTTAATAGATCACGGATGGCGTCACTTGCCATAAAATGTTACAGAGTTATGCATGTACTGTATTCACAACCCAATGTATGGGCTGAGTCCCGTAAGCACAACCTTAAAGCACATTAACTCATAAGGAGTCCAAAATACACACTTGTATATAGACAAAACTGGCAATACTTTTTTAGTGTTCTGCCATCCAGCGGCACCGCCATTACTATGGTGGCAAGTTGTAGTGACTGACAACAGCATGAGTAGTTAGATTGATGACATTAGGCAGTGGCATCGAGTTACTGATGAATGTACCTAGTATCGATGCCGATGATAGCATTATTCAAATTTTACATAT
Source organism: Morone saxatilis (assembly GCF_004916995.1). Taxonomy (NCBI): domain Eukaryota; kingdom Metazoa; phylum Chordata; class Actinopteri; family Moronidae; genus Morone; species Morone saxatilis. Next base: position 4,513,587 of record NW_023339763.1, on the reverse strand, counting down.
TAGATAGGCACTTGTTACGACAAAAGGTTAATTGATCAAGAGTGGCATTTAATAATCAAAGACCAACTATAGTAGTAAAAGATTTATAGATACAAATTCATGTTTTTTCATTGGTATTCAAGATTGTTTGATTAATCACCTGGCATCCTAACATCTTAGTCCTTTATGTAAAGATACAGTAAATGGTATGTTCTCAGACAGGGGCACTCTTCATGAAGTAAAGTAGAAGTTTGCCACTACTGTTGGGACAGCTGATAAATGTACAACTTTTTTCCTATTTCCTAGACATCTTTGTAAAAGTAATGTTACATGGACAGTAAAGGGAAAAGCAGAAAACTGTGCACTTCTAAGGATAGCTTGCATTCAAACATGTGCATATTGTAGGGAGACACCACTGCAGTGATGGAGTCTTGTTTACTTCCAGTACTTCCCTAGATTTGTATATGAAGTAGTGTTATTGTCTGGAGGGCATTCCAAGGTTTAGCAGGTGTTTGCTTTAAAACGGTATCAACAAACAAGTTCTTTCTCCATATCCCATCTTTTTGCTTGCTTACCGTCAGCTGTTAGCTTCCAAATGGTGTCTGGTAAATGAGAGTCTTTAGGCTACAGTTACTAGCAGCACAAACTGGCACGAACTCCTGATGAAACAGCATCAGATGGTTTTAGTCAGTCCTGGCTCTTTTCACCTGCACTTTATCCCCCTCACAAACATTTAATTCCCCCCTCAACCACTCCCCGTGTTTCTACAGCTCCCTCATCTGATTGATCTAGCTTATTAGACAAAGACACTGAGATGAAAATGGGCCTAAATGACCCCTCATTGTTTTATAAGCCTCGTGTGGTCGTGTGAATAAAGCCAAAAGCTGATGTCATCATTTTCATGCCGATACGATTTGCCACATTCTCCCTCTGAATATTGCCCTGGAGATTCATTAATTATTCAAATGATTACCGGGGCGCCCGGGCCAGAAAGTGCACACTGTAAGCACTGGAGCTGAACTCATTAGCACGCCCTTCTCCAGGCTGTATTTTTAGCTGCTAATTAGCTCTACCTAAACAAAGTGGAGCAGTGCTGAAACATGCACATACTGAGAGCAGCACTGAGGATGAGGAGGGTACGGTGATATTGCTGGTGGTGATGATGAAAACAGGATGAACTAAAAGGGTAATATATGACAGTGTAATGAAATTAATTAAAATTAATCAATCAATATAATCAATGATGATGATGACAGTGATGAGGATGAAGGTGATGTTGGTGATAATTACAATGATGGTCACACACTGTAAAAACCAGATAAGTTAATTCACCTCAACAATTGTTGAAACTGATTACACTAAATTTAGTTAAAAAATACATTTTTGATCTAGCTTTAGTCAATTTAAGTGACACTGACTTAATTTTGTAATTTAAATTTTTACTGTAAAAACAACATTTTTAATTTACAAAATTTACAAATTTAAAAATTTACAAAACATTTTTTTATCCAATCCGTTTCAACAATAGTTGTTAAAAGATTTAAAATAACTTATTGCATTACAGTGCAATGATGATGATGATGATAATGGTAATCTCAGACTGAAACAATGGGACAGAAACACAATAAAACTCACCAAAACTGTCCATGTTAGTGTTACAGCAGTCTTTCCAACAATCACTAACGCTGGTTTGGTCGAACAGAGTTATAAGAGAAAATATTGACTAAAAGGGCTGCAATCACCGCAGTGCAAACTAACTATCCTTGGGTACAAATGCGGCCGTCTGTTCTTTTTTTTGCCACTGACAGGCTCACATTGTTATTCTAAATGTCTGACAACATTTTGGAAAGGATCCCTACATAGATAGACCTTTAGTTTAACCAGAAACTCCCATAATATCGCTGTGGCTCTCCACCAGACTCCATTGACAAAAACGGTAATCTTACCTTGCATATCATCATAACATCCTACCTTCATTGAAAGTGGACAGAAATTAAGCACAGCGTTAGTTCAGGCAGGCCACGAAGTCAAGCTCAGCTCTCAATTCCAGCTATATTAGCTGATCACAGCTAATCGTAAACACACATCAGCTGATGGCTCAAAGCTTCATATTGGAAATCTAATACAGTAATGCAGCTGAGCGGCTGACCCTGATTCCTCCCCCAAGGCATCCAATTGGCAAATATCATTCATTGGCGCTTAATTTAAGCTGCTTTAGGCCTGCTATGCTTGCTGCTTCCCTCTAACAAGCCTTTTTGTGACCTCACCCTCAACACCATCCAGGCTTGCCTACGCTTTGATATATGTGGTCGGTATATTTTAAGTTAATTTGACAAATGTCATCGTTAGTTGGCCATTTCGAACTTTCTGCTCGGTTATTTCTGTGTACCTCTGGGTGGTCTCAGTGCTAAGAGCCGCTTCCTTTTTGTCTTAAACTATTTCCGCATGTATTGTTCGGAAGGGCAAGGAGGTCCCAAAAGCAGAGCCATACCGGCCAAAGGAACCATTCTGCATTGGAATACAAGTTGCTTTTGACAAAAGTGGTCCTGACTGAAACCAAGATAAAACTCCCAAAACCGGTCTTTGTAAGTCTTCCCCACCTGTTCCAACAATCACCGAACATATGGTTGTGATGGAAAATACAGAATCCTTAATTCAAGATGTAAGGACACTGATAAAAAACAGCAGTTTCAGTATCCGCTCCTACTCCAGAGACTGCACAATTGGAGCAGTAACTGGCTTGGAAACAAACAAAAGAGAGGCTGTGATAGCCAACACAGCAGAAGGGAGTGTGAGTGTCATTATCCTGGCTCCAGGTTTTTGGCCTGTTTATAATTAAATGTTCGTAAACCTGATGTAATACAGCTTTATGATCATGAGGACAATGCGATGAGAAGAGAATGATGTTTATAGATTCACCTGATGCACATTAACGATAAGAATGGAGAATGGTGATAATGAATAAAAAAATTGGATTGTAGTTGAGCATAGAAATGGGACTGATGATAGGCATTGATGTTGAAGATGAAGAATGGCAAAGTGGATTGAGGGTAATGGTGGGGGGTGATTTCAATTCAAATTCATTCAAATTCAAATATCAATTTTTATTTGTATATGATGCCAAGTATTCATAAACAAAAGTGTTTATCTTCGGATATTTTCAATAGACGCTTACGTCTAGACCGTACTTACCCCTTGTAAAGACGGAGACAAGTATAAAAACCAATAAACAAGTTCCACTGGCGATGATGAAAGAAAAAACTTTCTTTTTAAGAGTCAAGAAACCTTGGACAGGACCTCACCAGAGACTCTAGTTGGGGGCCCGATTTAACTGCCCACAGAACTAATGGAGATTGTCAGATGCTCACAATCATCCCGTGATAGGTAATAATGATAATGATTTGGATGATTAATATACTAACAAATAGTGATACAACTTAATAATGATGTGATGTATTTGAAAACAAGAAATTGTGATTATGCTCTTAACGATTGATTGGTTCGTAGAAAGTATTTAATCTGAATGGATGAATTAATGTAGTGAAATGGTGGGATGATGTGGCAGATGCTTGAGGGTGATATTTAGTCCCTAATAGGCAATGTTATGAACAGTGGCAAAGCCTTGGCACAGTTCCTGATACACCATAGGACTGTGTTTTGTAGTGTAGAGTCACTGATATTAAGTTTATAGACTGGCCATGTGTGTGTACTTCCTGGGTCCTGCTAATGTCCACACCTGTGTTCCTGCTGTCCTCCAGTCTAAACACTTCCTGTCCTGTCCTGTTCCCCCTACACGCCTCATCTGAAATAGGAATTGGATGCAGAGCAAAAAATGTCCTACAGCAGGTAATCTCTGTGGCAATGCTTTTTACACCTTGTTTGACGCCCGCCAGTCCTAAAATGTCTGCCTTCGCTCCCATTTGGAATTCTTACACAAACAAGTTTTTTTTTCTTCCTTCTCAAGGCACATTGTCACATTATGAAGGAAAAATTGTTTGTGCAATCTCAGCCAAACTGCTATCACAGGTGATCTTGTAAACAGGTTACATTAAGATTTACCGAATGTACTGTGGCCATACATGCCAGGTTGTGTCTCAATGTCCACAGCCTTTGCTATATCC
>NW_023339763.1:4502307-4509462 GCF_004916995.1 Morone saxatilis | reverse complement strand
ATCACTGCACAGAGCTGATGGTGTGTGTGTGTGTGTGTGTGTTGTTGTGGGTTATGTTGCATTAGTGGTGTGGTTTGAGAGAAGAAGGGGGAGGGAGAGAGAGAGAGAGAGAGAGAGAGAGATGGAGACGAAAGAGCAGGGAGAGAAAGCCATAGTAATGCTAATCAGAGGGCGTGATTCGCCTCCCAGGCCCGGCGGCTGCAATCTGCAAGGACTTGGAGGCTTGCATTAATTTCATCGCCGCAGCGCTCCGGCAAGTCTATTTATGAAAAATGCGCTTCCTCGCTTCATGGAAAACACAAGCGGAGAGGAGTGGATGGAGTAATCTGAAAGAGAGCAGAGAATTAACAGAATCTACCGCTTATTCGTATAGATTCTGGTCCCTTCTGGGCAGCATGTGTGCTATCACAAGGCAGTGCTAGGTCTACCATGAGCTGGTGAGGGACCAAAAACTGTAGAGACCACTTTCCAGTTGACTTGATGTTTATATCTTCCCCCGGTGCTGAATGAGACTGAGTTGCATGTTTTCAAACCAGAATGGTTTGTGCACAAGGGATGGCAGAGGGTCTGGAGTGTTGCGTCGAGGCCCATATTTAAAGCTCTCTATTTCTGTATCCGTGCTCAGTATGATCTTTTTGTGTAGAAATGCACCCTGTGAGCATGCAACAGAGAAGAGACGAAGCAGATTTAATCTATTTGTCAAAATGAAGTTCTACTGCCTGGTACAGACACCAGTGGGGAATCTATGAACAACAAGAGACCAATTCAAACGTGAAAGCATAAGAAAGTATATCTTAAACAGCATGGAATGCTTCATGCAAAGAAAACTGGAATCAAAAGTGGTGACTGAACCTCTTCCCATCTCTGTCTCCTAAAAATGCTTATGTGTAAGTGATTTGCTTTGCCATGTATGTAATGCATAATAATCCTTATCCTGCACCTAAATTATATGGAGGAGGTTATGATGACTGGACATATGAAGCACTAACAGGCTGATGATGATGACTGACAGGACTCTAAGTGCTTTCAGTTGCCTAAACATAACCATAAAAACATGCTTTAGTTTCCAGGGGCCTCATTATAGAAAAAAAACCTAACTACTTGTCGTATCTTAACTTAAAGACCCCTTCCAGACATGTATTAAGACATATACAATAGTCTGCTTGAAGCAATTATATGGACACAAGATGTCTCCTACTTCACTGTAAAGTCCATTCTAATGTGCACTGGTAAGCCACCAGTGCACGAGGTTTCTATATCACACTATTGGACCAGGACTGACTTCCAACCAATATATGATGTCACAAATCATGCTTATAGGCCCTGCACCTTAAAATCAGATTTTCTTCTATCTTTTTGGATAGTTTTCGTTCGTCAATTATCATCCCAGGATAATGCAGTCTCAGTCAGGTGTATGACCACTGGCAGACCCCCATGCCTCCTCTCCAGAGCTGGATATAGCACATAGAGCAAATTTAAAATGAATTGCCTTGTCATTATACCCATTAATACATGGTCCAGCAGCGGTTCTGTCTCTCCAAAATGCAGTTCCTGTAATACCAAAAATACTAAACGTCATCCTAAACTGAGGCCCCAGGAGCAGGGCAAAAACAAATTAAATACCTTGACAGTGAACGGTTTGTAGATACAATCAATATAAACGTTCCCTTGTTATTTTAATAGAAGATGCGATCTTGGCAGCGCCACATTTTCTACAGAGCTGTTTTGGAAAGGCGAAGAGACACTAGAATTAGAACATTTCAGGTTTAGGGAGTGACAGGCTTGCTAACATCAAATTTCATGATTTCTAGGACATTGTTTAGTTTTTTCAGAATTTTTTGTGTCCAAAAGGGTAAGATTTCCACTTGCACAGAAAGTTAAAAAAAATAAAAAATATTACCATTAGCTGCCACTTGGGGCCAACAGAGTCCAAAGTTGTCAACTGCAGCTTTAAGATATCAGTGTTTGCTATGCTGATTGACTAGATGTGATACATCAGTAACAAGAAATTTGAAAGAAACTAAGAAAATAATCTCAAGCAATTGGACATGTTGAGAAATGGCTCTTTACTTATTTCCTCTCCTGACCAGTGGCAGTGTTACCTGACTCTGGTTGAGAAGAATAGTTAGAATTGCACAGTTAAATCTGCCCTATTGTATGTTGTACAAGAATTAGAGGAAGAGTAAAAAGTCCATGCAGCAAATCTATCAAGATAGTGAAGAGAGTATCTTCGATGTTACTTCTGCACACTTTTGTGGAAGTGCTAAGTTTGACAGTCATGGTTGGTTGCCATAATTAAGCCTAAGTGTTCTCCAAATTAGATCTTGTAGTGTTACAGCCACACATTGGTTAAAATGACCTGCCGTTGAGCTTCAGAGGTGTTGCAAATTCTCTGTTTTTTATCCACTTTTAACACCATCAGCACGTGGCCTGCATACAGTTTTTGAGCGACTATAAGTGTTCTCTTGTGAATGACTGTCTTTTCAATCAAAGCTTTTACAGGAGGGACTGAGGTTGGGAAGTTTATGTAACTGCTGACGTCAGGGTCCAAACAAATATGGCTACATGGAGCAAAGCAACACAGCTATAGAGATTGTTGCAAACTGCCTGAGTTGGAAACGTGCCCCCTGTGATATTTAAGGAATGGGTCAATGCTTCTCATTGTCCTTTTTGCCATTCTGATGTAAAAAAAGATGTGAGGAGGCCTGACCAGCTACCTGCTACTCACCAACATAGCAGTCTTCTATGTTGACAGCAAATTGTTGTTAGAGAAACTGTGCTCTGACACTGCTTTTAAACACATAAAGCACCCTATCTTCCAACCATGAATGTGATCTCTCTGTAACTGTAACCAGGTAGGTTTAGTTGCCTAAACTTAACCAAACTTTAACCCTAGAAGTGGTGGATCAGGAAATATTCATATGGGTTAAGGCAAAATACATCTCCATGGCTTCCCTTTCCCTTCCAAGTGCAAAGAAGAAACTATGGTGGCCACAAAACACATGAAAAACGCAGATATATCTAGAGCCAGTGTTTGGTTTGTCCCTTCTGGACCACTGTAGAAACATGGCGGTTCAACATTGCAGCCTCTACCGAAAGTGAACCTGGTGTCTGTACATAAAAACGGCTCATCCTGTGGTCACAAAAGCACAACAATTCTTATTTTCAGGTAATTATGCGCTAATGAAAACACAATATTATGTTCAATTTCTGCCAATAGATCCTCCTAAATGTTACACACTGGACCTTTAACTAAAAATGGCTTAATCAGGCTGCTAATTATTGGTGTGTTTGCATCAGCTCTCTGCTGGTTCGAGCTGTTGGAAAGCTACAGTCTGATTTGTTTGGATCCAACACAGGAAAACACAGCGGAGGAAAATGAGGCCTCCCGTTTCTTAATTATTTAAATCAAACAATTAACTACGGCTGTCCTGGGAAAAGCTCTTTTATCCGCTCATCCACAACAACAACAGCCACTATCCTGGGTGGAGTCTGAAGGAGGACGGATCACATGGAAAACACCAACCAATAGAGGAAAACACAGTCCTTTTTTTTGGTAGTTTTTAATTATTAAACCAACTATTTTGGACTGTTCAGGTGATGTGCAGTACACACGCTGAGGCCAGGCACTTAAAAAAGCACCACAGATGTATCTAAAATCACAGCATCCTATTGTTTTAGTGCATTTTCTGTTTCAAAATCACCACAGAGGGCTTGTCTAGTGAAACTTACAGCAATATCAAATATGTGTTAAATATACTTGAAACACATTGGTGGTTAATGTTGTGGAGGCTGACCAAAAGAACAGGCTAATATATAAATATAGTGTTACCAAGGATGATAAAAAAAACTGAAATAAAGTCACTTTAAATGATAAATAATCTCTACTTACCTATAGAAATATTTGGGGATATTGTAGTAATATTATAGCTTGTCCTTATTTTTTTGTGCTGTGTATAATTTGCATCCCATCACTTTGTCTCAGGAAAGCTTGATACACTGTTCACATTGATTACACGGTCAATTATATATAATTTATAGGCTTCAACTGGAGAGCCGCTCCACGATTAAACTTTGATGAAGGCATGTACTACATTCTTTGTTATAGACCAACATGCCAGCCACTGTCTGGTAGGCAAAAAATATCTGTAAATATTGACAAATGCGCAATACAGAAGTCGATTTTTTGCTCCTCTGAACTTAAAATATGAGAACGATCCATCAATAAGCTAAAACATATTACACATTCGGAAAAAGTCAGATAGAATGAAATATATCACACTTAATATTTTAAATTTGGATTGAATAAATATTAGTCCAATACTTTGAGAATGAATATCAAAGTTAATATTTTTTTATAGTATGTGTAGAATTTGGAACAATTATTTAGAGGAATTTATAATATTATTTGTATTATTATTATCATTATTGCCTTTTAATTAGAATTTTCCCTTTAGCCTAATGTCATTGTTTTCCTTTTTAGGTTAGTTTATTAGTTTATTAGTTTAGTTTACTCTTTATTTGCTGTCATATTAAGTAATTTTTGTCTTCACCTGATGGCCTTTCAAAGACTCCAGTATTATTTTATTTTTTTAAAGAGTCCCATAAGGGAAGGTTTGTCTTGTCAGTAGGCTTACTTTGTCTAATGCATGTGCAGATTCTAAGTAATCTTTGTTTCTTTGCAGAATTATCATCCAAACCAGTGGAACAGACCTTTCCCCCTCAGAAGGAGACCATTACAGCTCTTTACAGCGGATCAGTTCACCCTAAACTGGAAAGTCACTCTTTATCTCCCAACTGTCAGAACTGAGGAGCAAACTTACATGACGTCACTCATCCACTGATAAACTTTGACTTTAAGCTGTTCTTCAATTTGCTGGTAACCCCTTTCGGATCCTCCATCAGCCCCACATTGGCACCCGTTGCTTTAAAGGCCTGTATTGGGTTGCTCCGAGGGGATCAGGGCCCGAGCTGCTGTTGTACGACAGAGTAAAGCAGCTTCTTAACAAACACACGCAAAAATCAATAGTATCATAACAGCCGATATTTATTATTCATTAATAACGAGTTTATGGGCCGAAACCACCTGCTGAGCTGAGGAGAGAGGAGAATAAAAATTCTAATATCAATAAAATTCACTGTAGGTACACAGTGTATAAACTGACACGTTGATGTTTAAATTGAAACTTTCACATTCCCAGTCTATTTCCAGATGCTACCATTTTGTGATTGCATTAATCATTTTGTGTTTTCAGAATACCAGAGTCCTTGAAGGTGTCAGGTTGTTCCTCTCTGCCAGAAGACTGTAAAAAGTGAGTCGGTGCAGATTCATCCACCGGTATTTATCTCAAATCTCAAATGTTTAAGGTCTACATTTTCAACATTTATGATTTATTTCCCTATTTGACTCCAAATGTTTCTCTTAATGTGTCACATAAAGCATCTTTTAGTAGAGTAACAGCTGGGTTTAAATCTGCTGGAGCCTCCTCTGCCTTGTACTTTCTGGATAAAGCCTCATGGGCAGAGGAATAATACACAAGTGTATTTCCCCCCCACAATTCACCGCTTTAAAAATGTAAAATAAAGTTATTTTATAGTTAATTAATTAAGAAAGCTGGCACTTTAAATATGAAGCTGATGTAAGTGAGAAGGGGGAACACATTCACATTGTCATCATTACACTGCAAAGTGACGGTTTTATCTTGAATGAACTGATTTCTTGGATTCATGTAAGTTTACATTCTCAAATTTACACATTCTGGTGTTTTAGAAACTGATTGCTGATAGTTTTGGAGTCAATCTGTTTAAATTTAACTACTTTTAGGCCAACATAGTATGAAAATGATGAAGACGCTAACATTTCCCTTCCAGAATTGCATTACTGAAGTGTCATTGAAGGCTTTGAAACATCATTTTAGACCTTCATGTTCATGCTGAGCAGTTGAGCAGTTAACTGAACTTTCATTTATGGTCACACTGTTGGGGGTGTGTCCAGGGGTCCATGAGCGCTCTAAATTCTTGAATAAGATGCTTTTGCTCTGGTCTTTTATGTTTTTGGTGAAATGAGGACAATATATGTCTCTTTGTTTCAGTCTTAAAACATTTTACTGTGCTTAAAACATGTTTAAACTGCCTAAACTAAAGCATGAGGGACAGAAGACCTGGTCATATCTAGTTCACTTTCTTTAGTTCTCATTGGTCACACAAGTTTACAGATATCCTAGCTGGAGTGGAAAAAGAAAGTTTTTTTTTATTTCTTGTAATTTATTCAGTCAGTTTCTAACTTTGAGAACCAGCAGCTCTTTGTTGGCTCCGCCCTCTGAGGCTTCATATTTTCTGCCTCAGAGAAAACGTTTGTTGGAACTAAAAGCATCAGATACAAGACCTGCCTGCGTATTCCTTGATGTGATAGAGCCGTGTAGTCTTCATACCCAGCAAAGTTGATCAATATTAGAGTCACTCAAGTATCAAATCCTATTCATCACCGCTGGGAAGCAGCTTTCAGACGGACCTCCTTCACCTCCAGGCTTCTCCTGTTTCAGAACAGCAGCTGCCCTCCTCTCTGCGCAAACGCACACACACACACACATTGCCACCCCGTCCATTAAAATCTATCTTTCAAAAGAAAACGACTTAATTAACACCTTCTAACAAGCCAAAAACACAGGCCTGCTTAAAAAAGCTGATCAGTGTTTTATTTTAAATGGTTAAGAACCAAAAGCTGTTGTCACGTTGCCTACTTTTCGATTAAAACGGAACAATAATATCATTTTTACCCCAAAACTTGCCGTTTTGTTGATTTCGATTTTGTTCATTTTCCAAAGAAAGGCTGTCAGAGGATGAAGTAAAACGTGCACGGTTTATTTCAGCTTCTGTCGCTTACACAGACACATTTAAAGCACACTTTCACAAATGAAAAATGTATTTTTTTTTCTCCAAAATAAATTAAGTTTAAATAAATAAGGGCAACATAAAGAAAATAAAACAAAACTTAACGTTTCAAGTGTTAAGTGTTGAAAAAATATGTATAAATAAGGCCGACTATTTCCCCTTGTCAGAATATCTACAAAGTGCGCTCCACAAAGGTGTCAGTGATAATAATAATAATAATAATAATAATAATAATAATAATAATAAGCAAAATATTCATTTTCA
>NW_023339763.1:4498252-4502207 GCF_004916995.1 Morone saxatilis | reverse complement strand
TGCGCTCCACAAAGGTGTCAGTGATAATAATAATAATAATAATAATAATAATAATAATAATAATAAGCAAAATATTCATTTTCATGAGGACACAAAAGGGGGAGATCAACAACTTAATAATAAGCATCATAATAATAATAATAATAATTTGATTGTCAAAGCATCATTGCAGTGAACTTGAACATACAACAGGTTTACACATCAGTGAGTCTTCTAGGCCTAATTCACCATTTAATCGGTGGAAGAGGAACACAAAGAAAAAGAAAACACATTAAAAAACAAACCAAAAATGATCCTATACTCGTCTTTTTTTTTAGCGTGTGTGTGTTTTTTTTTTAAATCACCATGAACGTGCCAACACTTGCGTAATGAGGTAGCCACACAGCTATACCGTGTGAATGTGTGTGTTCGTGCGTGTGTTTGTGTGTGTGTGTTTCTTATTATTGCAATGCATTCACTTGGGGAGGTTATTTTCATATTTTTGGAGCCATAAAACGCACAGAAAACCCCCCTCTCCCCCCTTTACGAGTAAACCATGCAATGGGTTACAGTTATTGTGCCTCATAAAGTCGCCACAGACCGACACTGGTACTCCTTTTTGTCCGATCTGTTCCCCAAAAACTATTGAATACCCTACAGAAACGAACACCTGGGAGAAAAGACAGCGAAAATTCAATACATTTCAATGAGCTTTTCCACACACGGAGGTGCAACATATTCACAAATATGTACAATGATAAATATAAAAAAGCTATTCCGACTAAGGAGGATAATATCAATTATTCCTCGATCATTATTCTGCTTATTTTTTGTACAATAATTGCCATAAGAATTAAGTGGGACGGAGCATTGCCCCCCCATCTTTTTCCGCCACGATGGTGATCACTTCCTCCCACATCTCGGAGAGCATCGGCCTCTTCTGTGGAGAACCATAAAAGATTTGAGAGTCTCGAGTTTTTGGACAGGGGTCTCAGTCTTTTTCTCCCAGTCCCGGTGCTCCGTCTCCGCTGTCAGAATCAAAAAAAAGGTACACCGTTGAATCCAGTTGTTTTTTGCAGCTACGTGAGGCTGAACCTTCCAAAAAACAATGATAATTTAAAAAAAAAAACAGTTCCTGCATACTGAGTGGAGAATAGTCATCAGGTGTCCCGCATCCAAACCTCTCAGCGCCTCTACAAACACAGCTAAAGGGCTCCAGGGTTTTTTCTTTGCCGCTTCAGAAGCAACATAAGTTGCTGCCTGTGTTGAATACTTTCTGTGAAATCGTTTCCACATCTGGATTTCAGGCACTGGTGCAAAAAAAATTAAAAAAATAAGAATAAACACGGCTGTGAATGCTGCTCCTTTACAAGGTGGACAACACTGTAATGGTTCTTAACAAGACATTTAGTCCATTTTTAGTCAGAAAATGTGTTTTTTTTTTCTTCAATAAATAACGAATTCAGCCAATGAGGTGGCAGCTTCTTACATTTTCGATGCAGTCTCATTTGAAAGCAAAAAAATCACACTGGTTAAATAACTAACTGTTATCTTAAGACTCGGTGAGATGACTTGTTGAGATGGATAATCTGGCTGTGTGTGGAACTGGTCCAGCCCCAGTAACCAGAGGCACAACGGTGTACCTTGTTTTTTCTGACAGTGTGCAGCAGCAGCTTGTCTCTGATTTGTCTTTTTGTAAACGGGGCAGAGACCCGCGGGTTTCCCCACGCTGGTCTTAGTGCGTCGCAGAAAACTTCATCCGTTTCTGCTTTTGCCTCTGATTGCAAAACCAAACCCGGACCACGTTCTTTTTCAGGTCCAGTTTCTCGGCGATTGCGGCGATCTTCTCCGACGAGGGCCTCGGCTGCACGGCGAAATAAGCCTCCAGGGAGCGCTTCTCGGGGGCGGCGATGGACGTTCGTTTCCTCTTTTTGTCGCCCCCGTTGAAGATCTCCGGCTTGGCCATCTTCTCCCTCTGCGCCCGCTCCGCCTCCTCCAACCAGGCCTCCAGGATCGGCTTAAGGGCTACCATGTTGTTGTGCGACAGCGTCAGGGACTCGAACCTGCAGATGGTACTCTGGCTCAGACACCCGACCCCGGGGATCTTAAGGTTGGCCAGGGCCGCGCCAACGTCCGCCTGGGTCACCCCGAGTTTGATCCTCCTTTGTTTGAACCTCTCGGCGAACGACTCCAGTTCCCGAGGATCGGGCTCCGAGTCTAAGCCAGTCCCCAAGGAGCTGTGGGACCCCAGCCCGTGTGGGTGCATGTTCATGGACTGTGAGTGATGGTGGTGCTGCATGTGGTTGATGGCCGACATGTGGGCTGCGTGGGCGGTGTGAGAGGCAGTGGAGCAGACGTCCGAGCCGGCCATGCCTCCCAAAGAGATGCCCGGTGTGAGGTGGTCCAGCAGGTCTCCCTCCAGGCCCTGTGACGGCTGGTGGTGCGCCGGGTGGTGGTGGTGGTGGGAGCTGAGCACCGACGGGTGGTGCAGGTGCGCGGAGGAGGAGGTCGGGGTGCAGGTCATGCTGGTCATGGTGGTCATGGTGTGGTAGGTCGCGTCTGGTTTGAACGGATGACTCTTCTGGGCCACAATGTCCACAGCGGCCAGAGCCTCGGCTCTCTGCAGCAAAGTCTCATCAAAGCCGGCGAAGATGTTGCCCTGAAGCTGCGAGGGGAGAAGAGTCAGACTGCTTAGAGAGGAAATCTGACAGAAATCAACATATTGATTTAATCATAACCAGTTTCAACAACGTTTTTTTTTTTCCACTGTGCCTCCATCATGCTCAACCTTTCTAATATGGATCACCCCAAGCATGGACTATTTTAATTTTACTGTAAAAACACCCATGTTCAGATTTCTTTCTATTTAATTAGAAATTAAGCCTAAACTTTAAAAGGTAAAAACTGGTCAAAAGAGAAAAAAATGACTCGCTGCAGATTAATATCAGTCAGATGGAGCTGTTCTTATTTTTACACACTAAATATTTGACACCATTCTCAGCTTCTCGTATAAGTTTCCATTTCTAGCTGTGAGATGAACTAACTAACTTTAAAAATTGAATATTAAGCAGCGTAACAAGCGTGGACATGTTTAGGGTACTATCTCAACTATGCACAATATGTAAAAGTGTCCTTACAGCTTCGATGCAAAGACAACAATTAACTTTACATTTTCATACAACTTTCACTGAACTTCGTTTCTTACTCGTCAAACAATGTAATCTAATGCAACTTGGACATCACTGGATCTGCCCAACGCCTAGAAAGTGTGTCAGCGTGGATGGATATTCATTTAAAATTAATATTTACGATCTACTGAATAATTTCTACGGACAATGAAATGAGACCAGTGTGAGTTTGAATATGAATGGGACAATATGAGATAACACGCGCTTAGAGAATCCACGCCGGCTCTTCTTCTTTTTTTTTGCTTCCTCCTTCATCTTTTATCTCCTTTCACTTTTAGCAGCATCACTTGCACTTGCCTGAATGCAGGATTTGGCTTCTCGGAGACGCATTTGTGAGCCTTTTTGCGCACAGACGTGCTGCTCTAAGTGACCATAGTGTCTTGTTTTCTGTGTCTGGTGCTATCTGATCCATCCTGTCATCTCCATATGCCAGTTGGCTCAAATGTTGTGTTAGATTTTATATTTAATTTATTGATGTAATTTTGTTTTTTGCAGTTATGCCTAATTTCCTCTACTGTGTCCAAACAGGACGCCTTTATTGCTTCCTGTTTTATGGTTGTTAAATTGGAACATTTTTACTTTAGTGACCAAAATATGTATTTTCTGCTTAAATTTCAGGTTTACTTATATTCCAGAAATGGATGTAGAACTCATATTACAACTATAATGCGTCAGAATATAATCCAGGGCCAATTCTTCCTGTGTGAGTCTGTGCGCAATAAACCCAATACCTAATAATTCACGAGCTATCTTCTGTAAAAGTTATCAGATTCACCAGGCACAAAAAA
>NW_023339763.1:4480761-4498231 GCF_004916995.1 Morone saxatilis | reverse complement strand
AACGTTTTCCTTCTTTTCTGTTAGATTTGCCAGCCATATTTTAAGTCTAGGCTATTCCCACAGAAAACTGGGGATTTGCTGGTTTTGGAAGTTTTGCTGGCGAATGACAGGAAGTCAGAAGTGAATTGTGGACTCACCGATGGTGTGGGCAGGCAGGCCCTGCGGATGGCCTCCGAGCTGGAGTGCAGTGGAGTGTATTTGGGCTCGTGGAGTATGGGGTGCATACTGAAAGGTTGTTTGCTGTTCATCGACATCATGATTGCAGAAGTGAGGGAGGGTCGTTGTCCGTCGTCCTCGTTCGGCTCCGTTTTGGTTGTTTTCTAAAAAGAAACGCCTCGGGAGAAAAACCTGCCAGTCGCAGACACTTACAGTGAAATGTCGTGCGTGATCGGGGTCGTGGGTGCAAGTCGGGCTCGCTTAAAAACCAGTAGAAGAGAAGGAGAGGTAACTCCGGGCTCCTGCGGGTCTCCTGTCTCCTTTCCGCCTGTAAATGACTTCTATAATAAAGATGCTCCTCGCCTCCAGCTCCTATATTGGACCACTGCCGCGCAAGCTCCTCCTCATTGGTGGATCCTCTCTCCCTCCCTCTGGACGCCTCCACCAATCACGTGGAGATCCCCGATTTAGCCACGCCCGTAAAGCGTGCCTGGCCTGCTGGAAAGGAGAAACGAGGAGGATTGCTGTGTGGTTGCACTGCTAAAACAATATTCGTTGAAATAACTGAAAATCAACACCTGCAGGAGGCAAGTGGCTCTGAACAGTTAGACAGTTAGTGGAAAAACTGGACCACCAAGAATCCTGGACACAGGAAGTGGAAAGTTAAAAGCTCAGACATAAAAATAAATATGTGGTTCATTGTCTCATAATGATATTGATTAATAACTATTCCCCCACATTTCTGGATTAAACAACAACTAATCTGAGCTGTGTGGCCATGTAAGGCTCAAATTTAAATGTCAACAAGATGCTTCACAGTGAAAAGGTGATTATGGCCTTCAAACACTCAATTATTGAATGGAATTTTAAATGCGTATTTGAGGCTTTCGTTCTGGAAGATCTGGTGCTGAAATATAAAAACCTGATTTTTAGAGTGTTGCAGAGCTCCTCCACAGTTCAACAGCAGAGCAGACAGATGATTACAGCTGTACTGTATTTTCTCCTTCAGCATGATGCTCACACTGAAGCTTATCTGGGTGTAATTCATTCTTTAAAACTATTTTCTCTCCATGTTGCTGCTTCTTTTTAAAAAAAAGCTGAAAGGGATTATTTTACATCTTTACAATACATAGATCATGCTATGATGATTTCAGACAGCAACTATGAAAAAAGCTATCTATCCATCTATACTGGGTGATAGCTGACTGATCAACAATGCAACCAGTACTCCAACACACACACACACACACACACACACACAAACACATAAATCAACTTTAACACTAACAACTTCTACAATCTCTGTCAAGGGGCAAAGTTCTTGTTTTCTGATATTTTCTTGATTTTATGAATTCTAATATGTGTTTTTGTTTTGTTTTTATTTTTACTCTTTAATTTATTAATGCTTTGGCAAATTTTACACTCATGTCAATCAATCAAATATTGAACTGAAATTGAATTGAATTGAATTGAATTGAGAGCGAGAGAGAGAGAGAGAGAGAGAGAGAGAGAGAGACAGAGACAGAGATTGAGCTCCAATTATTAATTAATGGCAGGAATTCCTCCGCCTGAACCCCATTCACTTTCTTGGCAATTAATACATTAATTAATCATGCTTCATTTACTTTGTGGCCGTAGTAAGGTCCCCCCCCCCACACACACACACATTCTCTCAATTAAAGAATAAACAGGCATGAACGGGAACTAAACAGCACAAACAGCGGACGATGAAATATTTACAGATGAACCTCGCGGGGTCACCAGGGCGGCAGCTTGTCAATCAAAAAGGGGATTTCCGGCGGCCAGGCACGCGCGCGATAAAACGGAATAATTATCCCAATAATCACCTAAAGGCGCATCCCGAGGGGAAGGGGTCAAAGGGCAGCCGGAGGGGTTGAAGGGGTAGTGCAGGTAATCCCTCTTTTTGTGTGATTATGTGGCTGTTGCTACATGCACAACAACAGTATAATAATAATAATAATAACAAGTAATCAATAGAATAATGAATAATTTTATTTATTATTTTTTATGTACTGTATTATTAAGAAAACTGTTTATTTGTGCTCATGAAATAAAACAACAACATTGGCAATATTTATTCAGTTCAATGAGATGTCTCAATTGGGCTAAACATAAAACATTTGTAAATATGAGTTATGTGTTAAGAATAATTAACTTTAGGGGTAAAACAACCTGTGTGTTGGCCTTAAGCTCACAAGGGAAACAGTAAGATTTTACTGTAAATTCAGAAAGGCTTACTTATTTTAAGATACATTCGACCAACTCAACTCAACCAACTTAACTGAATGTCTGAATGTTTTAGTTGTTTTTGGTTCAGCTGAATGATCAAAACTGAAACTACACCTCATCATTGCACAAATTCTGACATTTGTGAATAAATCCATGCTCACAGTGTTCACTTGTGCGTGTCTGTTGACCCTGAGGGACACTACTGTGCAGTCAATATGCACCCCTCATGGAAATTTCATTCTTGTCTAGATTAAAATTCACTTAATTAAATTTTAGTCCAGAACTTTCACCTTTGCAGGTATAAAATGAAACAAAAGTTATTAACAAACTGTAGGTGACTCATATGTTTTTGCAACAGGTATCTTCCCTCAGACTTCATGGAGATACCTGTGTTTTTATGGTGCACATGAAATCAGTAACTACCAACCAAATAGTACAAAATTACTTTTAAACAGGTTAATGAGCTGTCTTCGAGTCAGTGAACAGTGTGTGGTGAAAGAGATGCAGGGAGGTTAAAGAAGGATAAGGGGAACAGAAAGGTGCGCTTAAAGTCTCCTGATGGAAACGTCTCTTAACGTTCCCCTCTGCTGTACATCATTACCCAACATTCTGGATGCTGTTTTATTGGCTACTTTCGATCCGTCCTTCATGATGAGCCATAGTGGCTGAAATTTTTACTGTTCCAAGCTTTTTTTACTGTCTACTAAAGGAGAACATTGTCGTCAAGCTGTAGGTTTCCCCAAACGTGGTCACAAAACACCCTAATTTAATAGTTACATACGTTTGTAAATCCTTAATTTCATTAACTATGATTGAAAATCATGAAAATGTTCTATTGAGGTATTACTCCTTTAATAGGGGGCAACTGGAAAACCCCTAAAGGATCAAATTAACATGATATAATTCAACATTTAAATCTAGGTGTATATTTAACTGTTTCATGGTTTTCCTCACAGTAAAAGCTGAAGATGTGCGTCAGACTGGACTGTGCTGGGTCTTGCCCCTGCTGTAACTCTGCCTCCTGGTCTGCTGTCCTGGCTGAAACTCCAGCCCTGACTCACCGGCTCGCCTACAAAAAGAGCAGCAGTGTCGGTGACGGCAAGTAGGAAACCTGAGCGAGGCCCATTGTCCTGTTGTAGCCACAGCCCTCCAGAGGGTCCCCAGCACCCGCTCATCAAATATACATCACCCGCCTCTACTGGGACGCAGACAGGCAGGACGCTCCTCTGGGAAGGCGACACCGCATGGACAAAATGCAGGGAGTCCAGCTGGGGTGGGAGGGAGGAGAGAGAGAGAGAGAGGGAGGGAGGAGGAAAGGATGGAGGAAGAAAGAGGAGCAAGAAGAGAGAGGCAGTCAGTAAAAACCAAGTTCAAACTTTAAGGTCACCACTTTTTATGAAATAGTCATCTGATTAACAGTTTATTAGAATTAGGTCGGCATCTGTTTAACTGTTCAGTTTTTGTTTTTGCCT
The DNA here is from genome assembly GCF_004916995.1 of Morone saxatilis. Lineage (NCBI taxonomy): Eukaryota > Metazoa > Chordata > Actinopteri > Moronidae > Morone > Morone saxatilis. The sequence continues at coordinate 4,494,353 of NW_023339763.1, read as the reverse complement.
GTGAGGACATGTGAATGCGTGTCCTTTACACAATTTATTTAAAGGATCAGTGTTAAATAAAAGGAAAAACCAACATAAAATGTCTTAGTAAGGTATTGTTCCACTGCAAGCCTCCAGAACATCAATATTAAATCCAGATTTAACATAAATTAACTTAAAGTAACTAAATCATCAGAAAATTCTGCAAAAGTAAATGTGCATTTAATTTATGTGCATTTCCATCCACAACTGCCATATTGTTATATATTAGGAGAAAACAACTGGATGCATGATGCATTAAACCACTGCTGAAGAAGAGGGTGTAACAACATGTAGTTAAAAGTGCATCACTCAAACGTCAAATGGTGGAAAACCACAAAAAAAACAGGATGGAAATATGGCATTTATGTTTCAATATCAATTTCTTACTCGCCTCAGCAGTCCACATGTTTTTATCTACCACCATTTTTAGCCTCTTTAGTAGAGCTAAAGTTTGTCTGTGTTTTTCACAAACAGGCCTGAAATACAATCATCATCGACAGACATGCAAATGAGAGATGTGGAGAAGCTGCCACACGGCGGCACTCTGGGAGCAGTTAGGGGTTAGGTGCCTTGCTCAAGGGCACAAGAGGCGGCATACTGTGGTCCCTGCTGGACTTGAACCGGTGACCCTCTGGTTCCCAAGCCAAGTCCCTACAGCCTGAGGTACTAGAGCTATGACTGCCTACCTACTGCTGCCTGTGATTCATCATTTCCATTTCCTCCTCGTGCCTTGTCATCAGAAATGTAATGGCCTTCCCTCTTAGTCAGGTTCAAAGGTTCCAATTTAAAACACTGGCCAGTTGAGCAGTTTCCGATCATTTGTGCACCATGAACTCTATTTCAAACTCCCAAAGAGAAATTTCCTCTTGCCAAAAAAATGTCAATGGTATTTTTATACTACACATAGATCATGATGGGATGTTTATTGCTTTAATTATATCATGCAGTGCAAGAGTAGGGAAGCATCTACATTTACTGTTTCTGTTCTGTGTCTCTTTTAATTTATCCTCACTTGTTTGATATGATTTTGGAAATAGAAAATACATACATCCAATTTGTCCCACAAAACAAAACAAAAACTAAACACTAAAGTAAACTAACACACTAAACACACTAAAGGAAATACTTTACTGCCAGTTCGCTGATATGTCACATGTGGGGAGGAAGCTGGGGACGGCTGTAGTTTTGCAGTTTCAGTGAGCGCACTAAAAACAGAGCTGAAAAACAGTTTTTATTTGTGTGTACATGAACAATATAATGTACGTGCATGTGTGTGTACGGTATGTGCAGCTATGCATGGGTGACTGTGTGTTTAGAGTGCAAGATGGACTCTGAGGGATCAAACGTCCGGCGAAGCTTTCAGTGAGCAGAACATGGCCGCCACACTGCGTATTTCTGCCACATTTAGCAAATGGACACTGAAGTGCAGCCAACATCCAACACAGTCTGAGCACACACCTCGTCACGTCGCTCCCTCCTCCTGCCCTCGCCTCCTCCTCTCCTTCCCTTCTTTTCCGTTCACTCTTGTCCTCCTTTCCTCTCCCTCTCTGCTCCTTCCAGCTCTGAATAATTGATAGTGAGTAAAATCTGACGTTGTAAACTTTGCGACCATTCACCAAAACGGCCTCCGCTTCTCACCAAGGGGGCCCACCGAAGGGTAGGCGGTGTCTAACCACACACTTTTAATGTAATTGCCTGTAGAGTTCCTTGTAAATATTTCATTGTCTGCCAGTACAAATTAAAGACATGAGGCTGGAAGAAAAGGTTAGTTGGTCCGCTCGGGGAGAGATCCTCAGCACTTTACCTGGGCCTGCAGGTTTGGAAGAGGTTTTACCTCGTCTATCTCCTCTCTTATAGGCAACAGACTGCCCTTCTGTGTGACATAGAGTTGGGAGATGAGAATATAGGGGGTCATTATATGTTCACCACATTTATATGGCACATTAAGGGAACATGACAAAGGGTCCTATGCTCTTAGGGACCTCTATTTCTAGAGTTAGGGTTAGGTTTAGGGTAAAGGGGTTAGGGAACTTAAGACACTGAGAACATAGATACTGTCCTGGCTATAGACACCAAAGTCATCCATGTGTCACCAGTACATCTTCGTGGTGTGTTGAATGATGGTAGATGGCTTATGATGTGACAAAACAAGAGTTTGTAGCATTTCTAAACCTGCATAATGGTCTTACATTACATGCAGGTCAACTTTATCACCTAGAGATGTAATCTGTTGCTTAGATTGTGTGCCAAAAGTAAAAATAAAAATCTCTTCAGAAATTCCTTTTGTTGTTGACATGTTTGTGCTTCAGCTTAATTCAGTTAGAGTGTCCTGAGCATGCTGTACTTTGCCCATTTTCAGTATCTATATTGTAATATGTATGTCTAATATAATTATACATGCATCTGCTATGTATTTGTGTAGGAATTATAATGAGGTGAGTGCTCATATTACCAATATTAATAATTTTAACGTTCAAAATGTCACGATAATCTTTTAAACCACTTTGTTATTGAATGATTGAATCTTTCAGCAGCTTTACATGTGCACACAGACTTAACAGAGAGTGGATCAACAGTACTACTGGTGACCATATGCTCTTAAAACACAATTGTTTCATAGGAAATTCTCAAAAGTCTGGGCACTTTCACTTTCAGTCAGTCAGCTCTCTAATGAGCCAGAATCAGTCCGTCAACAGCACAAACAGACAACTTGCTGTCCACTTCTAAATGTACCTGATAAAATCTCTACAGTCTTCACGGTGAAAGAGGAGGATGGGATGAACATTTCAAACTTTGAAAAAGTTGCTAAAAGCTGACAAATAATTAACTAACAGTCAAGTCTCGCTTGATTGAAACGGTTGATCATTGGAGATCTTTCTCATCCCGCCTCCTCATGTAGTCCATGCTGAATCTTGTCTTTTTGTAAACTTTAGGCTGTAGACTTTTGTAGCAATAAGATCCCTGATGAGTAAAATAAGTGGGGATGGTGGAGAGACAACTCCAGCAAGAGAATTTTGAAAACAACTTGCTAAAACAGTGCACATTAGAGCAGTGTTTACTTATGTAGTATAAAAAGTGGGACATAAGAGCATGTTATGTCATTTCTCAGGTTAGAGTCTGCTATAATACCTCTCCACAACCAGGAACTGTTGTCTTACAGCATCCTCAGGCCTGAACATCAGTGTGTTGAAGTGGCTGTGGCTTCATCAGAGCTTACTTATGGTCTGAAGATCCTGTGTTAGAGTTTCCAGAAGGAGTCAGATCCAGGATCTCAGGGTTTGTGAGTCTACAACAGGACTCATCGAGAATCTTTACATAACGGTCCTTTGGAGAGGCGAGTGAATGAGAGAAAAAAGAGAGGAAGAGAGAGAAGTGAAATATGCATGAAGTTGGTACTGTAAGCCGAGCGACTAGGACAGGATGTTACAGTAGCGGTGCTGCTTTAGCAGAGCGGCCATGTTGTAAAATGGCTGGGGAGCACTGCAGGGTTTTTCGTGGCAGAGTCTCAGTGGAATATGTGTGTGTTCCAGCCATTAACTCACAATTCGTTCTCTTTGAGAGGAGAGAGTAGAGAAGCAGTCTGTTATTATGTTTAGATGTACATTATCATTTAAATTACATATATATATATATAATTACTTATACACAACAGGCTGTGATCACACTGTTTTGATAGCCTGTCTATGATATGATACGCATATACATAAGATAAGTCGTATAAATGTACTGTTTGTAGCAGAAAACTTGTGAAATGTAATTAGTTAAGCATTTAAATTACACTGACAAGTTACTTGGACAGTCACTGAGGCTCATTTGGCATTCATTCCAACCGGACAAAAATAAAATAAATCTTAGGACACTATGACTCTGCTATATCTTAACATAACAAATAGTTGTTTACCATACTGTAACCACAGTTTAATTGCCATATCTACTATCTTTCTTCAACGTTAACCATGTGTACATTTAGTAGAAAGCTAGAATTTGAAAAGCACTGGCGTTGGATGCTTTTTAGGGCTTTTTTTGAATCATCCAATATTGGCATCCTTATCTGGCAATATGCAACCATGACTGAAACCTTTCTAAACCATAATCCTAGTTCTAACTCCTTAGGTAAAACTTGGGTGTGACAAACATTTTGTAGATTATTAAGCCATAACTGACTCTGCGTCATGTGTAGGTTTTATGTTGTAAAGCCCTCCAGTATCTCCCAGTGTGCATTATTTTCTCCCAGTTATTTGAGGGTTATAATCATTATTACATGTTATTGTTTGGAAAAAGTTCCCCTCAGCTTCACCCAGTGCCTTATTTTCACAGTTTTATTTAAGTTGTTTCAACGTATTTTTTGTTGGGCCAGACTAAGGGCTCCAACATAAAGCCGACAGGGTTGTTTCTGCCATGTAACTGCTTAGATCTGTGGCATTTGGGGCTGTCAGGTTGTTTGCACCTTTACCTCACATACCAGTGGGTTATTCCCCCGTGCTTATTTGTTTGTCATCACAGCTGATTCTTATTTTACTCTTTTCATTCTAACCACTGATCTCTCACAGGGTGATTACTTATTCACGGTTTCTGCATTTTTTATGGTTACACCTTTTATTATCGCCACCTCCTCATGTGTGTCTGCCTCTCATCTCTTCTTCGTCTAATCTGTTGTTGTGTCTGTCTACGTGCTGCACTTGGCCTGCTGATGGGGAAAAAGGAAGAGAAAAACAACGAGCAAAAGCAGAGATAGGGTATGACAGAATGAAAGAAAGACAGACAGTAAATGAGACAGAGAAAGAGAGAAGACATATTTTGGATCAATAGATTAACTGAGTGCTCATGTATTATGCATCTGAGCCCTGCAGCACTTGCACATAAAGGGAATGTTGGGCAGGATTGGCGTGTAAAAGCTTTATAACCGCGGGCCTGTTTACTCTGAGTGTACAAGGGGACTGCTGTCATGCCGAACCGAACCAAGTCGAGATGATACATAGTTTGCCTGGAAACAATCCCAATACTACCGCCCAGCAACATGCAGCCAGGTTCAACGTCAACCCAAAACAAACATTGTGCTAAAAGTCATATAATAATATATATTTGCATAAGACAAAACTGACATGAAAACAAAAGGGGCTGGAGCATGCATAAAATTGTCCATAAATTGTTTGCTTTATTGTATGTTTCTTTGTTTTTTATGCTGAACATTTAAAATCAAAACCACACAGAAAATGTCTGTCAATTCCTAATTAGCACAAATAGTTCCACCCGGACAGGGTGCTTTCATTCTCAGGCAGGGTTGATTGATTTCTTCTCTCTTGTTAGAACACATTTGAAACTGACGGGGAAAGATTGCATCCGTAAAGGAGCAAATGTCACATTTTTGTCATGAACCATCTCAATGTAAAGAATCACTTCATGTTCAGAGGTTGTAAAAGAGCATTTTTGAGAAATTAGATCTGATGTATCAGAGACAAGAGACAAGAGAGTTAAAATGTGTGTTCCCACCTTGGGGTGTGGATTTAACAGTAATCAGAAACCGTTATTGATTTTAGATAATCCAAGTCTAAAAATGCAGTTTGAGACAATTGTCTTGTTTTCTATCTGTAAATTCACAATTAAATGGAAAGTCCTTTATTTGTTAGCTCATTTTACATGCCATGAATACTAGAAAACAGTGATCTCGTGCTGTAGAAGCAGATAAAGAAAAACCTAAAATTACATTAGACTTTTGATCCTTTCCTCCAATGAAACTGCTTTTCTCTTAGTGTTATTCTTATTCCCATGATTTAAATTGTTAAATGACCCCTTCATCTGTACCACCCTAACAGGGGGTATTCAAAAAATGTTTTCAAAATGCTATTTTTTTCTTGAATTTGTTTTAGGCATTTATCTGACAATACTAAAATAAACATGACCTCCTACATGCAGCCTAAAGGTCCGAGCGAAAATTCTTTTAGTATAATTTTAGTAAGACAATGTAGTGAAATTGAAGGAGAAAAAGGAGAAAATAGGCTATTGCAAGGGAATAAAGATACTTTATTCACCTCTGGTCAAGCGAGCCAGAGTGAACTTTGACCTTTTTAAATGCAACATCAGGGGTCTTCACATTACCCTGCTGGTTTCTCTCCTTTCTCCTGAGCTCAACATTTCTCGACAGCGACAGTCCCGGCACTCCACGGAGGGCCAAGCATCAAACAGCTCAGCCCTCTGAGCGTTTCCCTAGAGAGCTGCCACACTCATTTCCATACAAACAAAATCCTTGCCTCTTCTCTCCTCTGTACTACAAAAATAGAGAGCAGTCGAACAAAGGGAAAACAAGTAAACAAACAAAATGATGTATGAACATGTCACCGGGATGATGGGGGAAATAACAAGGATTAGAAGTGTGTATGTATGTAAATGAAAATTAATCTTTTTTTTCTTTACATCTGTCTCTGGTGTTTGGGACTTAAGGGAGCAGCAGGAAAAGACGCTGTTATACTCAGAAGAATCATAAGAAATGTGTCAGAGCTTTTTGAAGAAGCTGCATGGAAGCTTTGGTTCAGTTCAGCTCCCAAATGGAGCCTCGACTTGAAGACAAATGAATAACCTTGAAATAGATAAACGACAAGGCTGCAGAGAGCAAAAGAATGACAGTGAGTTAGACAGAGAGCATAGGCCACGTTCCAAAATGCTGGATTCTGCATTTCCCATAATGCAACTCAGAAGTTCGTTAGATGGTCCCTGTCTGACAAATTGCCCCATATTTCAAACTACACACTCTAGTTCTATATTTTTTGCTTTTCATTGGCCCATACATTTGTTCAGATCAGTTTTACTATCAGAATTTGATCCATTCATCGTTTCTCCATTTTACAACTGTGTTGTTTCAATGCTTCCCCTGAGAAATTGTAATTTCTAAAAGAAAATGTGTTTTGAAGGAATCAAAAATGTTTTACGTATTTTATTTGTTTTCTTACAATATCCGCTTATACTCAGAGCAACTGTGTAGTAATTGGAATACTCAGTGCAAACAGTGGCCTTTTGAAAAATCTTACAGCATGAGACATTCTTTTATTGATTATAGTTCAGTGTGTTTGCTACTTAGGTAAGTCATACAACAAGCATGCTACCAAGCATTTGGGATCTTTAATATAGTGTGATCATGGGTTAAAACACTTTTTGTTTTAGTATGAACCTATACTAAATTTGCAGTTATGGACTAAGAACTTTGATTCACTCACCAAACTGTTTTCTGAGGATTGGCTGTGGACAGGGGGTGATGACACTGAGGGCTACAGGGACATCTGAATAAGGAGAGAAACCATTTTCAAAAGGAGACACGTAGAGACAGAAAACTGATGACATGGATCTCAAAGATGGACTTTCATCCGTCTATTGCCAGAGGCCTTTTGTATTTATCCCCTGTGATACAGATCTGCTGCTCATTGCACACACTAAACTAGGATGATAAACATAAGCATTATACATTCTTAACATAAGCATGTCAGCATTGTCAAAGCACTGCCTCACAGTGCCACTAGCATGATTATGGACTCTTTATGCTTTGGCTACAATAAACATGTTCTTCAGTTTTTGGACCAGCATTTTGAAAGTTAAACTTTTCAGTGTGTTTGTGTAATATGAGTAAGTTAACATCTACAGACTACAGTAGGCTGTCAGGGATAAAATTAAAAGCATCCTATCGTTTCCCTGTCATTCAGTCTACTGTTTCAGTCTCTCTTGTCAGAAAATATAGACACTTTAAGTCCCATTTCTGTGTAAAAGGGCCATGTACCCTGCACATCAAAAAAACATAAATAGATGATTTTTACAATCGTGGAGCAGATCTCCAGGGCGCCGATGCTTATGCTCTGCTCTCGCACCCGGTGTAGCCAGTTTAATTGATTATAATGTAAGCATAGCGTTGCAGCATTGGCTCCACGTATGCTCCGCATACATTACGTGTTCAATGTAGCCTTCCTGTTAGTCTTGTTAGAATGTGCTTTATTGGAGGACACATGTTTAAACATTTTGTCTTTGTGGGTGTGATGGTTGGCTAACTAAAACTTGCTGAGACAGTTTACCTGTTAACACCACTTTATCATGATGGACCCACTGACAACTTTACACAGTGAGAAGAGTACCAGAGTCTGTGTGTAGCTATATGTGAGAGTTTTAATCTTGAAATATTGCTTTAAGCCAGGAGGTAGGTTGGGCATGGCCTGAAATTTCAAGCCTTTGCGAAATTGTAATTAAAGTCAGAGTTGAGTTTTTTTTCCTTTTTTAAAATCTGCCTTACATGAGAGTGTATACATTTAGGAAAGGATGGTTCCACTGGGAAATGGAGTGTCAGTGTCCTGGTCATTCGGCAAAACCGAACCATATGAATGAATGAATGAATGAATGAACATACTGTATGTGTGTGTTGTGAGAGGTCGTATTCAGGTCTCACATATACCACGGGGCTCCAGCTGGTGTGGGACGGAGGGGGTCTTTGTGTCCCACGTACCCCCCCATCTCTTGTCTTCACCCCTTATCCCCGTACACATACACATCAACACTACCTCACCTCCCCCTTCCCCTTGACCCCCCCGTCTCCCACTAACAGGATTAGTGGGGACGGAAGGTGCTCGCTCGGCAGACCTCAGGACGTATGTATGCGAGAAACAGAAAGCAATAGAGGTGCTCTGTATGTGTGTGTGTGTGACTGGGGCTTAGCGGGAAAATGCCCTCTCTCATGTATGTAACTCTGATGGACCCCGTAAGCTGTGAGACGGTGGCCCCAAGGGACAAGTGACACAACTGGGTCTGTGAGTCTGTCTATGTGACCATGTGTCTAAGCATGCTGTGTGTGCTTAATAAACAGTATATTAAAGATAATGGATTGATTTCAGCATGTGCACTTTTGAAACTCAAATATGTCTAATCCTACCAAAATAAACACAATCAAATGCAAAAATAAAAGAATATATTGTAATATTTACTTAGTAATTGGATTAAATCTATAACTGAAATACTACAGATCTCTTGTAATAGTGAAAACAATACACTGTTTAAAATACTTTTGGACACCATATATTTCTTACTGCATACTACATAAAGTGTATATATTTTCCATTATATCTTTATAATATTTTAATTTTATTATTTTTTTTATTGTATTTTGTTACACTTTTTGCAATACATTTCCCCTGTGCTGTTCTACCGAAGTTGAATTTCTCCAATGGGACATCAATAAAGGAACATTTTATCACTTGTTACCGAAAAATAAGTAGTTTGAATATTGAATTGGAGACGATGACTTGACAACATTCACAAGCTTTTAACAAATCAAATTCAACTTAAATGTAATCAAAGATGAAGTATCTATCAAAACTCCAAATCCATTATTCTGTTATAAAAGTTTGGTCTATGATGTTGTTGTGCCTTGTAAAGTCAACATACAGAGATATATATACTCCTTTATATGGATATTTCTTTATGTATGTGTCATTTCCAGTCTTGAAACCATAACTGATGTGGCAGCTCAAAATCAGACTTCTGTACATCCTCGCTCCTGTCAGCTGACACTGTCGAGAGGCCTTTTAAACAAGGTGCATTTCATAACCTCCAGGTTCACATTCTCCGTCAACCTTTCCTGGGAAAATGCATTTAAACTCGAGAAAAATTCAACATCCCCTTCCCTTTATCCCCTCAGCCGGAGCAGCTGTTCCAGCCGTCGCATCTGAAGAGTTCTCTTCATGCTTGTTATGCCATCAGAGACAAAAAGGTGTGGTTGAGTGCAAGTGCTTAACGTGTCAGAAATAGTGGCCATAGAAGTTTTTCTTCGTATGGAAATGTGTTGCATGGAGTGTGTGACAAAAAAAGTGCATTGTAGACCTTGTCTCAGTATCAACACACTGTTAGTGTCAGGTCACCTGTTACACCATTGTGTCTGCATCCAATGCTTAGATAGTGACAGGTAATAGATTATTTAAGGGCCCTGAACACACACTGAGCCAACAGTCAGCTGCCAGATACTGTTGAAATAAGCAACAAAACAACAAAAATGTTATTTTATGTTGCACGCTTGGCATTTGCAAGGCAGTTGGTAAGAGTGAGCTCTCTCACTGGCTGTCTAGCCTGGTGAATTAGTGATTTCATCCATTTATTGCAGTTTTTTGTAATTTTTTGCCTTCACCGTTTCCACTTCCCCAAGCAAAACAGGGACTGACAAAACTAAAGCAAAGCAAAATTAACAGCACCAGCTGAAGCTTTGTCTACTTACTTTACTTTATCAGACATATATTTTCAATTCTTATTTGAAGCAGATGACAAGGCCATTTAAATAGTCACATACAGTGGCATAAAACAGTTGGTGGCTGGCAGTTGGCTGTAGTCACTGCAGTGTGTAGAAGAATTTGGCCAGTCCCTTCTCTTTCTCTGTGTTTGTTGTTGTTGTGAATAAGATAAAACTCTACTCCTTCATCGTTTGTGGGTTGTGTAAGTAGTCTCTGTTTTAGGAAGGGTTAGTGTAAAGGCCAACATATATCAGCAGGCATATGTTGGGACGTATGTTATCACAGCTGATGCACGTCTCCACATCAGGATTATTTGCAAAATCATCCAATTTCAATGTTATGTTAGGATTTTTAGCAGTTGTGAGGATGATTTGCTGCACACCAGTTGATTATCATATCATCTGTCATATTCTTCCACTGCATCATCATGCAACAGATGTTTCCAGAGAAACAGTGTAATAATCTCTGACCTGCACCATGTGTAGCTGCAGCAGGGGTCCTCTTGCCTCTGGGCCCTGGTTTCAGGAGAGGCCTACCTGCCAGGGCAGGGTGCATCAGGAGGGCCGGCGCTCTCATTACAGCTACAATGAAATAATTATGAATGGTGCGCCGAGACCTCATCACAGGAATATCTATTGTATTATTTATTCAGCCAGTCCCCTGGTTCAGGGGGAGAGAACACATATAAACTTCCAGCCTCGCTCTTCTCCTCTTCACTCAAGCTCCTGTTTGCTGCTCAAAGCAGAGGGGCCCGCTCGCTCGCACTCTTCCTTTCATTCTTTCTTTTTTTAGTTCTCTTTCTTTGTTGTTTTTTCTTCCAGGATGCGGCACAGGGAGCATCCATCGGGGCCCTGAGGCCCTAACACAGTCTGGCCTGCCAGCTGTGGACGCTCTACACTTGCCCTCTTCTTTATTTTTTATTTGCTCTCTTGTTTTTCTATGTTTTTTTGTTGTTGTTTCTTTTCATACTGGAGCAACTCAATTTTACCAAAGGACTACAAACAAGAACTAACTGGGATTTGTGGGATGCATTCTCAGTTTTTATTGACATGCTTTGGACCTTATATACAGTATATATATATATATACATATTGTATATATATGGCACATGGACATATATATGTGTCATGTTTATATTGAAGCAAAGAGAGATAACTACTTATCTGATGAAAGGAAGCAGGATAACGTTGCATGATGGCCAGACAGACTTATGAAGAGAAACTTTGTTATGCAGAGCACAGAGGGTCAAAGAGGATGATGCTGCAGCAACCTCATGCATGCTGCACAATAGGCCTCATTCAGAGGCAGCGCTGGATGTGTAGGTGGTGCAAGAGATGATGGACAACAAAGAAGGATAAAGAGAGAGAGGGAGAGCAATGGAGTGGCTGGGATGACAGCTGCATCATGGGGATGCGGAGGGCGGCGTCGCCTCGGGCACAACAGGTGAGTAATGCTGCTGCCCGGCTGACTGTCCGGCTGGCTGACTGGAAGCACTGAGCGATAGCTAATTATTACTGATTGGCTGGCTGGGCTGACATGCTGTTTGAGCCTAGTCTTACAAATGAATATTTCCAACCAGTGATAGTGTTTTGAAAAGGAAAGCAGGTGAGATGAGTCTGTCTTGCTCAGCTCACATTAAACATTACAAAACACAAATGAAATTAAACTATGAAAGTGCAGTAAAATAATGTGAAGCTAAATACTGGACATTTTGTGTCAATTATTTTTTAACTTTTGGGGGAACCTTTATTGTCTGTTTGAATAACTGGTTGACCGTCAGTCTCTGACCTGTTGGCTGATTGGCTGGAAGACTCCTGCCGCTGCATGGCCTCCGAGTGTTGTGCTCAAACAGATCTCGTTTCACCTTCTCAGAAACACAAGTGCTGGAAGTCTGACTGGTTTTTGTAGCATTGATTAAACCAGTATTGTATTTATTTATTTATGAGTTTAAACTTGACAGATCCAAGAACCTACAACAACTAATACAACTTTGCATTAACACAGCATCAAATGTAACTTCTGAGTTTGGTGAAGTACAAATTATGGTTTTATCTTTCTAAAATGCAGCACTATTGAAGGCATATATTCACATGCATACACACATATTTTGATACATGTATGACAAATAATTGTGTGACATTGGCTGATTTTTTGGGGGGTCTTCATGGACACGACAAGACTACTGTCACCAAATAGAAGCTGAATAAAACCATAGGTACCGTAGCAAAAGCAGAATCTGCAAACATCGTTATAATCAATCATCTATAATGAAAAACAAGTCAGACTCCAAACTGAGCAGTATGCAATAGCTAGACTCCTCTGTCAATAGGGAAAGAGACCACAATGCTTTAGTTTTAATGTCTTTACTCTGGCTGCCAGTTTGTTTTAGAATTGATTTTAGAATCTTACTCATTACTGTTAAAGCACTTCATGGCCTGGTCCCAGATTATATCTATATTCTGCCCCTCCCCTTATCAACCTGCTGGCTGTTATAGCAATAACAAGGCTCGCCTAAAGGCAGCAGAGCTTCTGCTGTTATTTGTTTTCCTTTTGCAAAGCCTGTGTAATTGCCAGTTTTAATACGTTCTTTATACATAATAATAATTTTGCCACTGACAAGTTTGAACAGTGTTTTTGGGGGTATTATGTGACACAATTCTAAACAAACATAGCGTTAACATGTTCTCACTGTACTTATTTTACAGCAAACTCTCTGTGCTGATTAATCAGTAATTCAGGCATTAATTTAGTTCTTACCCCTGAAGAAATAGTAAAAGTTAAAACTTCAATTATATTAAAAATCTATCCCATCAGAAACTCCTTAAGACATAAGCAGTTGTCATCTTGGCCAGCTGATTCTTGGAGCTCTGCAGGAATCTCAGTTAGCCTATATTTGTTGTTATTTTACTCTTTCTGGCTGATGCTTTCTGTGCCGGTTAGAAAGCAGCGCTGCTCGCTGTGCTCTGCTGGGACAGTTTGGTTGCTGCTTGGGACGCAATGAGTGCGCTCCATCAATAATGCAGAATGTTTCCGTGGTAACTGCTTGGCAACCGTGGGGCGCAGCGCTTGCATCCTGTATGGGAGAAAGAGAGGGAATGAATGAGAGAGAAGAATGAGTAAGGTGAGAAAGATGAGAAGAGGAAGAGACAAATGGGTGAGAGAAAGAGGTTTAGGATTAAAAAGAAACAGATTGAGGGGTGAAGAGTGCTTGAGGAGGGGGAGGCAAAGATGAAAAAATCGAAAGAGGGAAGGAGGCAATAAAAGAAAGGGAGTAGAGGAAGTAAAAAAAGATGAGAGAAGAAAGACGATGGGGGGGGGGGGGGG
>NW_023339763.1:4470480-4480755 GCF_004916995.1 Morone saxatilis | reverse complement strand
TGTGTGCGTGTGTGTGTGCGTATGTGTGTGCATATGTTCTATGTGCGGCCACCTGTATATCAAACTGCAACTCCTCCTTATCTGCTGTATGTTCAACATAAATACACACAGAGATCAGCAGCAGCAAATGAGCCTGATAGGTTTGTTTTCCACAGTATTCTGAACTTCACATCAACATAACAGCAGCATTGTGTACCTGCAGAGATAGTGGCCATGTGTGTACGTTTATCCATGTGTTTGTGAGTTATTGTATGAGTACTTTGCACAGTTGATAGGACTTTGCTTTAAGGACACATATAACAATAATAGAAAAAGCTTGGAACTGCAGATATGCAGCGACAAAAGTGACAAATTATTCATTGTGATTGATTACTGTTTGCAAATTGACTGAAATCTTTTAAAAGATATTACTCTGTGTTTTGATGATGAAGAGAAAAACGCTTCTAAAATCTCCCATAGGTATTCAGTTGGGTCAAGATAGGCCATAGCATGCACAAAGTTATCATTTTCAGAACCATCAAACCAGCCCTGGTGCTCTGTATGAAGCATCTGAATTTGCTCATCATTCCCTACTGTAATTTATTCATGTTTTCCCTTTAGTTTGACAGCCAGTTGTACATTCAACAAGTAATAGGTTTGTGTGTTTGAGCTGTCAGTGCTCTGAATTTCATAAGCCTGACCTCATCGGTTGCTTGAATCTGACAGCAAATATGAACTGCTGCGGGAATGCGGGATGTAATTAGCTTAGCTTAGCATATAGACTGGAAACAGTTAGCTTAGCTCTGTCTAAAATTCAAAAATACACCTACCAACACCTCTAAAGCTTAGTAGTTTGCACATTGTATCTAGTTTGTTCAATCCATACATAAACATAACTGTAATGCTTTCACAGGAAGTTTGTGTTGTAAATATTTCTCAGCAAACAGGCAACCAGTGGAGACCCTAAAGATAGGTCTGTGTGTGTGTGTGTGTGTGTGTGTGTCCATACAGCGGGCCAGCGGTCAGTTAGAGATTCTCTCTCTGTGTTTAAAACATTCATCACTCCCCTCCCCTCATTTGTACCAGTGAATTATTAAACACTCACCTATTTTTCAATTATTCAAGTGCTAGATTTCTGCCTCTTTTTTATTTCTTTATTTCTTTTGTCAATCTTGGGTTTACAGGAAGATCCTGATTCCTTTTCATCAACTTAATTCTTCCTTCACTTCTGCTTTAATTCATTCAAATCTTAACCTTCAGCCTCATTTAAAGGTATGAGGTATGCTTAAGAAAGTAAGGCATAAGACAAAAATGGCCTGATGAGTAAGCCTGTCGATTAAGTTCTGATCACTGTTTTTCTTTAACTGAGCCTAAAACAGCTGCAATAATCAGACTATTACCTTAGCTTTAACTGAATTATTACTGTGTGTGTCAATGGACTGTTTTGTGTTGTGACAGGAGACTGGCTCCTCCTTACGCCCCCGACAAAACCTCCCTCTGTCTCTGTTGGATCGTGGATTGGGACTCCTCTGTCTCTCTCTCTCTGTCTCTCTCTCTCTGGTGGGACGGCGCACTTGGACGGGGTTTCCTTCCTCCCCTCTCTTCCTCTCTAAAACATGATTAATACTTGATGCTCCGATGATAGCTAGCCCTTGTACGGGTAGCATTTGGTGCATGCTTAAGACTACAGGGAGATGTCACTCTTTGTGTGTCTTTGTGTGTGTGTGTGTGTAGGGGTTTTTATACAACTTTGTCAGGGTGATTAAGGCCACATGTTATTGATTGGCAGACCCCTTGTAGTGCAACATCATCATAAATAATTCTTCTGCCTTCCAGAATAAACTATCACCTTTGTTGGCCGCACTGACAGTCTTCCATTGAAGAGGGAATGCATTTTTTATGTTTTACTTGACCTTAATTTAAGTTGTACATGAGCGATTTCTTATTTACGAGGCGGAAATCAACAAATGTTCAAACCATTTAAGGCACCTAGGTTATATATACATATATATATATATATATATGTATGTATTTGCCAGGAACTACCTTATATATAATCTGTTTGTGTGATTTTAGCGGACTGAACATACCAATATGGATCCCCTCCAGCTTCCCCAAAACCCCAGTGATATTATGGCATTTCACTGGAACACCTAAAGTTTTATTTCTCAACATGCACTGATCACATTGCAGAGTAAAAAGCCCTCAGCTCAAAATAGTTGTTTTTTAGCAGTGCTAGCTGCAGTACAGAATAGCATATAAACAACTATAAACACCTATAAAGTCTATCCTGTACACCTATACTGATAACTACAGTATGATGACTGTTTTTTGATGTGTCTTTATTAAGCCATGATTCCCCAATGCAGCAGCCACAAGACAATGACTTTCCATGAGAGAGTATAAATATTTAAAGTTAATGTTGTTTGCATTGATGTTTTCACAGTTCATCTGTGAAGTCAGATGTTCAGGAATAGAACGATGGGAATTTTATAAAAGGAATTTGTCAACAGTTTTACAGGATTCTTCAAAAAATATCAAGTGTATCAATTTGTTGTCTTGTAGCGTGTGTTCTGACGTTCACCAACACTGCCAGGGTTAGAGGTTTGATCCTAAAGCTCTCAAGGATTTATTTATAGCATTTAATAAAGTGTACACTAAATCTAAGAAATTAAGTTTTATGACTAGGTTCGGGAACAAAGACCACGCCCGGCACTCATCTCATTTCCGTTCAAAACTTACTTAAGCACACTTTATCTATCTACTCTCTCCTTGACTCATTTTCCACATCCCTCCACCCTTTCTTTTTTTTCCCTCTCTTATCCAAATACAGGAACCACTGGGGCTCTTTAAAGGAGATACAAAGAAACAGCTCCCCTACTCAGAGTCTCACAACCCACTCGGTTCCCTCTTACCATCGCCCCGAACCCCTCCATCCATTCATCCATCCACCAACAAACCTTCATTCCTCCACCTTCATCCCTCCACCTTCATCCCTTCATCCCTGAACTCTCATCTCTTCTTCCCTTCTTCCCTTCTTCCCTTCATCCCTTAACCCTCGACCCTTACCCTTCATCACTCAACCCCTTCCCCTCATCCCTCAGGATACTACATTGGTTCATACCCGTTTATTATGTGCAATAAACTTCTTATTTCATACATTCGATGGCGGGGTCTTTGTTAGTGAAAATATGTATAAATGACATCTGAATTGGGTTAATCACTGTGGATGGATTGCTGCAGGAGAGACAGATGTGTCTGTGATTTAGGAAAGAAAAGGTGTAACACATGAATAAATCAGTTACTACAGGCTTCCATTTACAGTTATTTATATTTTTCCAGAGCTGATTGCAATATTTAACTGCTGTAATATAGTTTTGACATTGAAGGGTTTATTGGTTAATTCAACTAACATTTGAAGCTCAGTGACAAAGAGTTTACGCTATCTTTCTTATATATTTTTACACAACACGACTTTTTTAGATCTGCACAATGAAATGTATTCAAGTTTACTTATTTCACTTCTTAGATAATTTTCTTGTTGTTAATTGCTTATTCGTGTATTCAGTTCTTTTAGTATTTGTTTCTTATTTAAAGTACACGTTTTATCCAATATTCTATCCAAAGTCGCCTTTGCTTTTTGTACTCATAGCTGTTATTCTATATATGTTAAATATTCAGCATCAGGTTATTCAAATCAACTCATCTGCATCTGCAGCTCTGTTTATTCATAAAATACATCACTAAACTATTTTGTGTTCATGATGATAATTTCTCTTAATCAGGCCAAAAGGTGAGAGTAGAAAGCTTTTCTCCAAAGAGCACTGGACCTCCAATATGGCTGCCAGAGCCGGCATCACGTCACTTAAAAGCCTTCTCTAACAAAAAGCCAAACACACACACACACACATATGTTCAAACAGAAACAAACACATACTAACCGCACACAGAGGACCAGACATAAAGAAAGAGATGGGTCGACGGGGGGAAACAAACGAGGGATAAAAGCGACCACTGAAAATCGTCTCTAAGCGTTTTTCTGCATGTGAAGTCTGTCCCACGGCCTTCTGGGATGCTCTGCTGCCTGTTTGATGCCTCTGAGACGGCCTCATCCATATTACATCGTCTTTACCATGAGCTGTGATAGCTCCTCATAGAGACATAAAGGAGCACAGAGAGGAGGTGATGGGAGTGGGGGTGTCAGCAGGGTTGATAACAGGAGGGAGGCGAAGGAAGACAGAAGAAAAAATACAGAGGAGAGATGAAACAACAGAAAGACAGATGAAAAAAATGAAAAAAAGAGGAGAATGGAGAGGAGAATAATGGGGTTAAATGAATAAGAGAAAAGCACAGAGGATAAATGGAGTTGAGAGAAGAGAGAAGGAGGAGGAGTGATAAAAAAGGAAGGAGGAAGGAAAATAACACTGGAAAAGGAAAAGAAAAAGAAAGGAAGATGCTTTTATGCTAAATGACACACCCGAGTCATCTTTCTTTAACCTGCCTCACAAACACACACACACACACACACACAAACACACACACACAGACACACAGACACACATACTCCCATCAACCTCCTGTCCCTCTGCATTAGGATGCTGCCTGGGGGCATGCGAGGCAGAGAGATACCTGAGAGAGCGTGAGAGAGAGAAAAGAGTGGTTTGGAGGGATCCCTGTTAATAGCTTTTCATTTAACATTAAGTTACGCAGAAAGCGAATGGGAGCAGCCGAGTTATAGGAGCAGTGTCGTGTGTGTCAGTGATGACATAGCATATATATTGAAATGAGTCCTTTGTTACTGTAATTCACCCCCCCCCCCCCCCCCCCCCCCCCCATTCCATACTGGCCACAAAGTGATACCCCTTCTAATGCCTACTATTGTTTTCACAGAACAAGGACTGTGACTTGAACCATCCATCTTACATGTTTCAGGTGAAGACATTGAGGTCCAGACGTCTGATTAGCAAAATCAAGTCTTCCTCCTGGACAAGTTGCATGGTAATCGCTGGTGTTGTGGGGGGATTGGCTACAAATCTAATGCGACTACAAAGCAGTAATACCTGAGGTCCTGCGTCCTTTCAAAAACCAAGATGCAAACCAGACATTTTATGACGAGCAGTCACGTTAATTATTTACTGTAAGAAACATATATCTTCCACTCATACACAATAAAGTGATCTAATAAAGTACTGTATAGACTGTTTACCCCAAAAATAAGCCTCACCGCAATACGATCTGATGGAAAAAGAAAACGCAAATGAATGGACTTCATACACATACCATTATATACATTTTTTAGAGTTTGTTTGTGTGAGATACAAAAGCCAGGTGGAGACAGGTGTCTTTAAATTATTGCACAGACAGAACCTCAAAATAGTGAAACACAAAACATGATCTTAAATATGAAGGGATGTCTGTATCATGATTACAATTTGAGGGACGGTTCTCTCATCGCCCCACCACATACTACCGATGTTTTCGTCCACCGCTCTTTGCCCGGTTTCATTGCACTGTTGATTATTATGGTTACACCAACTTTTCCCACCTCAACCAAGCATAGAAAACTTTTTTTTCTGATGTTTTGAATTCTTTCGTTCTGCATTTCCACTCAGGGTATTTCTAAGTGCAAAATGAATGCAAGATGCAAATATGCCCTTTGAAAACAAACAGGTGAATTTTACACTAAAAACAATGGAAACTTTGAAGATAGATTTGTGACTCAACCCAGGACCTGCTTTAGCTTTGCTCTGAAGTTTGGCACGGAACAATGATTGTGTTTTTTGCACCCGCATCTGTTCCAGCAAAAGTCGTTCCATAACAAAAGGATGCTTCGTGGCCAGTTTAACTGATAGGTAGATAAATTTATTCATCTCAAAAGAGGGAACTGGTCTTGGTGTGCCCATATACAGTGAATATAAAAACAGAAGAGAAAACAAGTCAGACTAATAACAACAGGTGACAGGTGATATGAAAGACAATATTGCCCACCACAACACCCGACACTAACACACAAACTGACACGAATCCTATGGGACATTAGTGTAGCTCAGGACCTGCGGGCCACTACTTTATACAACAATAAAACCAATATGGCAGTAAATACAACTGTAGCTTTAATAAAAGGCCAATCCATACTGTAAGTAATGCACATCAGAAGGTTACGGTAATCTCAGGAAGATATTACATTTGAATAATAAGCGTCAAAAACTACATCAGTATTACAGAAATTTATGACCTTTCACACTGAATATGACGAAAGGAGGAATGACTGCAGGATCAACTAAGTGAGTACTGAGTACAAATGAGCATGTGAGCAATGTATTAATGGAATCTAGAAATGTAATTCTAAAACACTTATATTAATATTATGAGTTCAGTTTATTGAATAAAGACAATGAAGTAGATACTCACAGTGAGAGAATAAGGAGATCACAGAGAGACGGATGGGAGGGGGAGGAGGGAGGAGGGAGGGATGATGGGTTCTTTAGTGGTTGTGTGATCTCAGCCACCAGTTCCACAGCTGGTGCACCAGCAGGCAGCCCAGCCTGGCCATATGCTGCCTGGGCTGCTCCCATTGCTCCCATTATCCTCGGTGGAGCAGCCCCGCAACCCCCACCCCAAACCACCACTGCTACTATGCTCTTATACCCTCCTCCACCACCACCACCACTTTCTGCCCTCACAGCAACTATTGTGGTGCAAAATATGTGTACGGTCCAAAGTGTACATACTGTATGTAGTTCAGTAGAGTCTTTTTCAGGATTGTACTGAAGCGGACTGCCTTTATTGGTCATTTTTTAAAATGAGATTTTAGACACTGGAAGTCTTCACTAGAAAAATGGCACACTGACACTGATGAAAGATGGCATCCTGTTTAGGGCATCAGATCAGGAAACGATCATATTCTTAATTTTGGGAAGCAGTTACAAACAACATATGCAATTTTTTAGGTTGAAGGAGTTGTTAGTTTGCTTTCTGCAGCAAAAGCTCTGAACTGCACTCAATGCCAAGTCACTGTCTCGTATTTAGTCATTCTTAAGGCTTCATGTTGTTGGAGGTGAGGGGATTCCTGCACAGTGGTCATGCATGTATGAAACTTATTATTTATATCAACAGACATATTAATCTGTTTATCAATTATTAATTTGCAATTTAGGGTTGGAATATCAGATGGAAATGCGATTTATTAAAATGAAATGAAATTCATAAAGTCAAGCTAGTTTTTAACTAGCATGTCCTCACATGCTATTTTTACATGCCAATTTAAGATGTTTAATCCACTTAAATATTTGATTCTCTTTTTACTAAGATCATGGCATTTATTCATTTTATGGATAATCAGTGTTCTTATAGTCATACTTTCGCTTTCCCTTCTGGTCTTGCATGTATCTGCTGCTCTTTAACAGTGTTTTTGCAAGGTCTCTGCTGTAAAACTACATCCCTGTCTGAACTAATCAAATGAAAACTGAAAGAACATCATAATCCATCATTCTTACAGTGTGTCCCTGGTGTGTCATTGACATCTGAGTATACAATTAGTTGGAGACTGTTGGGAAAAATGGGATTGTTTGTTCAAACAGCTTAAAACAACCTATAATATAACAGAAGTATGTATTTACCGCCATAATATTTTAGGGGAAGACTTTGGGTGTGGAGAGTTTTTTTAAAGGTGAAGATATTTCTGTGATAGTAACCTCAATCATGTTCAGAAAAAAGAACAACTGGGAGAATATCCTGTCAGGGCAGACATTGTTTCAGTATTTGTCTCTTTTTCACCTCAAGCCATTTTCAGACACCCTACAGTGTCCCTTCGCCATCCCTCTCAGCATTTACCCCCAGGCTTTTCACAAGTCGCATAGCCCTCAGTCTTACCCTTTCTACTAGCCCTCCCCCTGCTACTTTACAACCCCACCACCCCCAAAGTCTCTTCCCTCATCCTCACCCTCCCTCTCTCTCCTTCTCTCTGTCTCTCTCGTCCTGTGTGGGCCCCAGTCAGCAGCTCGGGGTCAGCTACAGTTTCACAATTCCTGCTCTCACTGCTGTCACCTATCTACTTAGCTGTAACCCCCCTGCCCACACAAACACATGCACACACCAAGCCACATAACCATACCGCGGATGCTGCCTTTTCATCTTCTCCTCTCTCTGCCTTCATAATTAGTCTTTGTTTCTTTGTGCATTTTTTTGTCTCTGTAGCTAAAATTTAATCCACATCCAAGAGAAAAATAGTATAACTGTTGTTGTAAAAGTGGAATAAATCTGTGGAAGTGTTGTTTGGGAAATTATGTGACAATGGAGATGACGATGAATGATTAAAACAAAACATTTGATTAGCAGGACAACTCAGATGGGTTCAGAGGTCAGAGGTGAACTTCTTATATGTGAATATAAGCAAATATGTTTGTTTAATAACTGTTTTTGGACTTCACAAATGATTTAAATTAGAACATTTTAAAGTTGTATGTATTAAAAGTAAATTAATTAATTTCTCATCTACTGCTGAGATGAGGCATATAAGTCATAATTCAATTAAAATGTCTTTAGATTTGAATGTTGTGTGGAAAAAAACAACTGTCAGGACAATAAGTTGTCACGCTTCGTATCTTCACTATACAGGAGTGAAAACTGGATTAACGGACTTGGCAGTTAGTCCTCATTACATATTGATACGGCAGAACATACTGTAAAGTGTGTATTAAGTATTAAGCACTTTAAATTTTTCCCCACTCTCCAAATTTGTGAGCCAAATTTGTGAGACTTTTAATGTTTTATTTACTCGGAGCTGGTGAGCTGCGGTATGATAATTTCTGCCTCTGCCGTTGGGAGTTGGGGTTTCTCGTGTCACACACTTCTGGGTGGCAGTGTGGTGTGTTTGCTGCACACACACACGCATAGAGGAACACATATGTTTTGGTATGCACGAACAAAGGAGGAAATACATAAACATGCATTTAGACACATATAAAATCAATACGCATGTATAATGTTGTTGCTTGTGAGTTTTAGTTCTAAGAGGCAGAGGAATCTTATTGGAGGTCGAGGGGGGAACTCCAGTTTTGTGTTTTGGCTAAGCAGCATCACAGTATTAATTATCCCTTTTTTGAGATCAATTTGCATCACAGCCTTAAATAACTGACGAGTTGTTGTCATTAATGGCTTATAACTGATCTATACAGCATCACTGATTATTTATTAAAGGTTCAGTGTGTAACATTTAGGAGGATCTATAGGCAGAATTGGACAATAAAGTTCTTATGTGTGTTTTATGTGTATAATCACCTGCATATAGGAATTTGAGCATTTTTGTTACCTTGGAGTGAGATGTTTATAATTTCAGATGCCATAGGTCACCTTCCATGGAGTTCATCATGTTGTAGCACCATGTCTCTACAGTAGGCCAGAAGGGAAACTGGCTCGAGATAGGGGCGTTTTGCAGCCACTGTAGTTTCTCCTTCGCAGTTGGAAGGGGAGGGTGAAGCAAGCAAGTTGCAATCTCCAGCTACACTGCTAGATGCTGCAAAATCCTACACCACCAACCACTGATAAAGCCACAATTACGACCTCTTATAAAGGGTGCCTTGTTAGAAAGGGCTACCCAAGTTGTGTTTACAGTAACAAGCAAAATTCAGCCACCTTAACTCAAAGCAAAACTGCATTAAACCCAAGTGTCTCATTTAGATCACATTGACCTTCCCACACACACACACACACACACACACTTTAATACATTCACAGGCAAAGACACACTTACAACATATCCGTGTGTACCTGATGCTGCAGGCTGTGGTTTGTGGGTCAGACTGCCCTCCTCCTTTTCCTCCTCCTCCTCCTCGCTCCACACAGAACGCAGCAGTGGTCAGTGTTAGTTTGGTTGAAACAGCACGACAACAAGGTCGTATTTCAGAGAGGAGAGGAGGAGAGGAGGCAGAGGGGACGAAAGAGGAGGAGGAGAAGAAGAAGACAGGAGAGAAGGGTGGAAGGCAAATATGACACCTCTTCTCAGCATCCCTCAGAAACTCTAATACAACACACACACACACACGCACACACACACACACAGACATACACAAACACACACACACACACACACACACACACCTTTGTTTACTAAACAGTCAGCCTTTGAAATATTTATTAGAGTTGGGAAGCTCAGTGTGTGTGCGTGTGTGTGTGTAAAGAGGTGGGAGATTACCCAAGACACCAACTATCAAGGGAACAGGTGATAAGTGTGTGTAAAAGAGAGAGAGAGAGAGAGAGAGAGAGAGAGAGAGAGAGACTCACAAGAAAAGTGTGTAA
>NW_023339763.1:4470187-4470380 GCF_004916995.1 Morone saxatilis | reverse complement strand
TTATATAACACACTGACCGGGCCCTCAATTTACCCAAAGTACATTCTGATGAATAATACTTTTGTACTTAATTACAATTAAGTCTTGCATTTAAAATTGTACTCAAGTATTTTTACACAGTGGAATTGTTATTTTTCCTGAAGTAAAGGGTCTGAATACTTATAACTTCCATAACTGACTGGAGTGTAGATGA
>NW_023339763.1:4468126-4470153 GCF_004916995.1 Morone saxatilis | reverse complement strand
CAGTAAATAAAGAATTTGTTCAGATTCTGGAGAGCCCAAGGTCACGGTGAGGTCACATGTCATAGAACTCCACATGGGAGGTAACTCAAGACGGGAGATGAGGCAGGTCAAAGGTCAAACATGACCAGAAAGTGGTGACAAATTGAACCTCATCATGTTTTCTGTTTTGTCTGCTTTCTTCCTTCGTTCATCTCCTGCACTGAAGATTGGTTCTATCCTCATTTCTAAAAGGCTTGTCCACAGTCTGAATGTAATTATCTCACACTTTTAAGCATGAAAACACACACACACACAGTCACAAGCTCTCGCTGCTCGCTCTCTAATCACATTTTGTTTCATTGTTTCAATTTACCAGCCCTTCCATTTCCCTCTTCTCTCCTGATTCTCATTGGACAATGAAATCGGGAGTAAAGTGGGACTGATCCTCATAAATCATTAAGCAAGGTTTGTTTTGCCTTGCGAATGTAATTAATACATAATTAATATTTAAAGATCGACTCGTTTATCAAGTTTAATTTCTCCACCGCGACAGATGCAGTGGTACGAGGAAAACAAACAAATGGAGGAGGTGTTTTTTTTTGTTTTTTGGGAGGCTGGGATGGAAAAAGAGAAGAGAATGGAAAATAAGGAGGGAGGGGAAGAGAAATTACCACTAATGAGGCAGAAATGAGGCAACGTCTTAATTAGCAGACAGGTTGCAGCTTAGTCCCAGAGGCAGATGAAGTTAACGCAGGATCTTTTCCAAGTTGTAAATGGGTAATTTTTTCTTTTAAATTTGTAATATAAATATACTTTGACTTGACTTACCTGGCCACCTCATCCTTAACTGATTCTACAAGATGTGTTTATACATTTATCACTGTTAATTCATATGTGTTCTGGATGCTCAAATTACAAAGGAACAAAGGATTGTTCATTTATAATGCTAAATTCAATTTTAAAGATAATTTTTTTAATTGCGTTCGTATGAACTTAAGATCATTATCAACCCTTTAAAATCTGCTCAGTCGTCTTTGATTTATCCTTCCTTCTCGCTCGCTCTCTCGCCCTCCCTTCCTCCTCGTCCTCACTCGTCCTCTGCCTCTGGAGACCTTCATGAGAGCGAGGCGCTCTGCACCGTTAAGTGGGACCACTTTCCCCTGTCAATACATTCAATAGAACACTATTGACCTGAGGTATGAGAAGGACACCAAGAAAGAGAGGTAAAGATGGGCAAAAAGACAAAAAAAATAAAGATGGAAAGAAAGGACGAAGAAAGAAGGATGTACAAATATGTAAAAAGGAAATAACCAAGTAAGAATTAAAAAGAGAAGGAATGAGACAGGGAAGGAAGACTGGAAATTAGCAGTTTATGATGATGAAAAATGTGATATGCTTTCGGACATATCTCAAAGTCCCTGAATGATGATGTCTGTGGTGATCCATCTGTTTAGCATGCTTTACGTGTGTGCACATGATTGCATGTACTTGCATGAGTGAATGTGAGAACAGAAAGCCTCTCTCTCTCTCCCTTTCTCTCACACACACACACACACTCACTTCCTGGGCCTGCTGCTCTGATGAAAGCGGTTCCCGGCTAATGGGTTAATTTCATTCCTCTGCTCTCTGCCATGTTGAAGACAATTAGCCCAGAATGGAGCTGTGAATATTTAATGAGATATCCACTGTAAGGTACAGACAGACAGACAGAGAGAGAGAGAGAGAGAGAGAGGAAGAAACAAGAAAGGAGATGGGTAAACCTGGGGTGGAGGAGTAAAGGGTCAAGACTTGGAAAAAGAAGAGACAAATGCCTGTCAGTAGGAGGAGGGATGAAGCAGCAACACTGGCCTTATTTATTGTCATCACTGGTTTCGCCTCAGATTTAACCCTTGACAACAATGCTTTAACCCTTTATCAGGCGAGGAACCATATGATAACTTCCTTGCACTTCTATGGCATATTTTGGTGGTTTTTTTATAGGTGGGATATATATATAATTTACATTTCACTGTACCGGCTTTTTTTCACAAATAACTCAAAGTGGGCTT
>NW_023339763.1:4458085-4468076 GCF_004916995.1 Morone saxatilis | reverse complement strand
TCAGTCCTTCTATGGGAAGAGGAGGCCTGCTGTGCCACAGACTGTTGTTGTGCCAGCCCACCTAGACATCATTGACTTTGATTTTCAGCCCAAAACTGAAACTTTTCAAAAAAGTCAAAAAAGAAAAAATGTCTTCTTATATCCACCAATAAAACTACAACAATTAACATTTTAAATGTTATGTATTTCAAGGAGTGCCCTATAAAGGGTTAAACTCCAATAATGTTTTCAGATTCTCAGTATCTGCCCAAAGCAACTTCGGTATGACGTCCTGCACTGGCACATTGGCATTCGACTACAATTGTGAGGTGCAGAATCGTCTAATATTGAAGTAATTCCTAGGGATGTCCAATTTGCATCCCATTTATTGCATGGATATGTCATAGGTAACTTGACTTTGTCCCCATGAATAAATCCACTCACCTCTGCGATTCCAATGGGAAGCATTCATTTTCCCAATTTTCAATGTTGGTTGGTTAACCAGTCATTTATATGAATGACTTTGATGTCCAACATGGTCAACCCGCCCTGCTAACTAGTGCAGCATGCAGAAAACTTTTTCTTTTCTCACTGAATGCACTCAGCCATTCCTAATTTGTTTAATTGCTCTCTCATCCTCAAATCGAACCCTGTCTCAGTTACTTCCTTTTATTGGCTCACTTAATCAATTATTTGGTTGCTTACTCATTATTTACTCATTCACTCACTCACTTGCTCTTACTCACTTTTCCTTATGTCTCTTTCACTGAACTTTTTTCTCTCTAAAGAACTTTTCTGTCTCTATCACTCTGATGATTTAATGCAGCTAAACCCTACCAAACAGGCTAATTATTCCTGCCATGAGAAATATATGCTGATTTAATTGCAAGCAATGACAGTAAGTAGTTAGGCATTGAGTAGAAATAGCTAATAGCTAGAAAATCAATACATTTCTTTCAAAAACTTTAAAAAAATATTTTTTTTGTCTTTTTTCATTGAATATAACCACTTCATCTAAAATTTGGCCGTAATAGATCATTAAACTAATTTGTGTTTTTAAATATGTTTTTTAAAAATCAATTTAAATGAATGTGTTAAATTTGACAGCTTCTTTTTGGCCTTCAGCATTTGACACCAAACTAGGGTACTGAGGCGTTAACAATAACCACATTGCTCAATCACGATCCTCACGTCTTGTAAATAATCTGTCGGTAAAGTTTATGTTTAGTTTCATTAAGTTTGTCCGCAGTAGGTGTTGCTGTTTATGCTAATTAGCCTGGTTCCTCCTTTTGTTTGCGTCAACCTTGCATTGCTCTTCAACTCTTCATTAAATGGACTAACTTTTACCCTGAAGTAGAAGTTTGAGCAGAGGGACCTGAGGACTGCTCCATATGGGTATTTGTACGTGCACTTAGAAGTATTTGTTGACTTCTACCACCAGACTTGACGCATGCAGACTGTAGCAACACGATCAATTTCTAAAACTTTTCAGCACTTCGAGAGAATGAAGAAAAGGATAGTTGTTTACTCCTCAAGGGTATCGGTGTTCTTATTTACGAATGTAACTTCTGTCACCTGTGGACTCAACAGAAGCGAATCCACAATTACAGTGAATGCGAGATGGCAGTTTGGCAGATGGACTTTTGATCAGATGGACCATTCAGTTTGTGCCCCGAGGTCACAAGTGTGATGGCTACACTATGGCCTGTCAATCAAAATTGGCTCCAGCATCTATATGGCTTCAAAGGGAAAGACAGAAAACAGGACAAAACCCAAAAGCTGTGCAAGACCCTTAATTGGTTAATTGATCCTCATCTGCCAATCAAATGTCTGAATTATTAATTGAATAGATGACAGTATTGAGGAGGAGATCCGTAGAAAGGGTCACATTGATCGGACGAGGAGCTTGGATGCTGATGGGTTGTTATGGTGATGAGCGTTGTTATGGAGATAATGGAAGGCTCATCATTGAACAGAGGAAGGTATTGATTGTTTGTTTGACAGCTTTACTGCCTCACAGTGTCTGGGTGTAAAGGATTATGTTTCATGTTGCCTTCATTTTTATTTGACTAAAATGTGTTGCACGAACAGCTTTTACTAAATTATTTTATTTCATTCCTGCAGACCTTGACTTTTGCTTATCTTTTATGTAATGAAATGGCTAATCAAATGGGGCAATTCCTAATCTTTATTTTATTATCTTTATTTAATTGTTACTGACTGAACATATTGTACTTGTTTTGAAAGTATTCAATTTATCATGATAAAGACATATCATGTATTTCTTATTAGCATAAATCATGAATATAAAATAAAATATAAAATATGAGCGAATAACTGGGTCTTTCAACCTTTCAGATTGTCAACATTTATGCTTTGCTGCAGGTTTGGGTTGGCCTGCTGCAAGTTTTAGTGCCCCACCAATGATTCAACAAATTGATTGGCCAGCACCTTTCAATATGTTAGTGAGACTGAATTACAAAGAATTACAAAATCTATCATTAAGAATTAATTACTGACGAGTGTTGTGAGTCTCTCATGAAACTTCTGCTGCAGCAGGAACTGAACCAATGACACTTGACATTTCACCTATCTTTCCAAGAAGCACTACTTCCTTCCCTCGAGCCCTTAACCCAGTCCCACATAAACCTCAAACCTCCAAAGTAAACTTAAAGAATTTCACTTAATTTTTCCATCTAGTTTTTAATTTTGCATTGTTTAAAGGTGCATCGCCAGAAGTTTGGCAGAAAACAATGTAATTCCTCATTTATAGAAGAAAAGTATGGGCAGATAATTCCAAATGCCTCGAAGACCGAAGACACAAAACAGTTGTTATTCCAGTTTAACTGCTGCCTTTATTGCCTCTCTACCACACCATTCTGGGGTAAATACGGTGACTTTGGAAATAAGAACCTGCCACTCCCACATAAAGCAGCATTTCTGGTTAAGCTTTACCTGGAGCCGTGGGAGAGCATATGGCACATGGGCCAAAGGATCAGCTATGCAAAGTACTGAATGCTATCCTGTTACTCTGTGGTGACATACAACTTTGTTGTCACTGACAGCTGCTGCTCATGAATGCCACACTTGTGCCAGGCATGATTTTGAAGACAGAGCAACATGTATGCCTTAAATTAAAGATCTTAAGTGACTTCCAGGAGGTGCAGTGCTGAAAACCCACTGCAATGAGCTCCTGGCACAGATACAGGAAACAAATAGAGAAAAAAGAAAAACAGGACTATCTCTCGAACTTATTTTGTAATGGTTTCTGATTGGGGTAATATGCAAAAATATCCCTGGGTCTCTTTATTACGTATATTTCCTGAGAATAATTGACCTTCCTTTTCCTGCAAATATGTAGAAATGTCCCATGAGAACTTCCTTCTTAACAGACCTTTTTCATTTTAAAAAACAAGGATTCAAATGAATTACACTCTTTTCAAAGACCTTTAGGTCACTGTCAATTTTCTATCACGCACTCTAAGCAGTTTTCTACTCTTATTCCCTTGTGTATCTGGATGAAATGAAGTGCAAGAGCATAATGCACCATATTGATATCTGACATGTCAAAACACAGCAAATTACCATCCCATCTTAGAGGCTTGCAAAGCCCTCTGACTTGACCTCAAGTACATAACATCCGCACTTTGTGCTCATTAAGTCCCGCCGTTCACCAGTCAACAAATGCGTTTAGTTGCCTGCTTCTCTAAGTTTTAAGCTACTACCATCCTTTTTCACAACCTGCACTGTTACCAAGTTCAACAAGTTCATTTCCAATGGAAAAAACGGAAATAGTCTAAAGTATAAATACAATAATGTACTGTTAAAGTACTAATATCACAGATATTGTTGTTAATTCTGTTCGTTAGAACCGTGACCACTTCCATTCAACAGCCTGATCTCAGCTGTATTTTTAAAAATCTGACCAATAAAGTCAATAAAATCAGTCATTTGTGACAGATTTAGGAGGCACTATCAGATCAGAAACACTCATATGGGTCATTTTGGAGAACTAACTAAAAAAAAAAATTGTTTTTGGATGAAATAATGTGAAAGGAATTTAATGCTGATTTGATGTCTGACTGTCTGCATGGTTCTGTCCCACAGGTGCATCATGAAAATAAGGAAGACCTGCAGGTTCAATACTCTGCAGCTTTCAAACGATCCACACAATGTTTTTTATGACTGTGTTAAAGAATCCTTGAGGAGGGAACTTGCCTTCCTTTACTAGAAAATGTCATTGGTACATGATGAAGACTGTAAATATACTGTAAATATTCCCACTTTATTTTGCATAAGGTTTTTCTTGTTCTTCAGCTTCATATTTCATTATTGTTAACAGTATTTTGTTATTGTTTTTACCTGCACATTTTTGTCTTTCAGCAGCAGAAAAATATGTTTAGCTTCACTTTACTAATATGCACAATCTCAGAAAATAAAACTAATTTAAGCAACAATCGTCACGTCACAATCTTTATTCTTAAGTGTGTCTCTGTTCTGTGCTCAAATTTTGTTTTTCACTCATATTCCCTGGTGTGTTTGGTTGAAATGAAGTGCACTGGCATAATGCACTGTATTGATATCTGGACATGTCAAAACACAACAAATTACCATCCTGCTGTCCTGGAGAGAGACTCCCTAAGATTTAATCCATAGATCATCGGTGCTCGGCACTCATCAAGCTGTCTCACTCATAGGAGCATTAATGCGTTTTGTTGATATCAGCATTTCAGAGGCCATTAAGGTGAGAGCACACTGAGAGAAAAACAGTAGGAACAGAGAGCACAGAAAGTTTTAGACTTACCTATCTATAGGTAAGTAACTAAGTAAGTCATGTTTTGAAGGGCAGTGGTTTGCATTAGAGGCCGGATTCAATTATGTTGAGATACTGGCTGTTCAGGTACTTGCTGCATCATACTGAAAATATAAACAACAAAAGCCTGCATGTATTACCTTGACAGTAATGTGGCAATAAATAATCATGTCTAAAAAATGTCAGTATATTTTTATTTATAGTTTTATTTTGTGAAGTTATCAGTTCAATGCTTAAGTTGAAACAAGATTGACGCACACATACTGTACAGTTGACCCAGACATGCTCAACACAAAAATAATAATAGACTCGGACAGAAGAACATAAAGCAACCACACAGCATCACATAGCAACACACACACACTGTGGATCACAGGCGTGTTTACAGACAGACAGACAGACAGAGAAGACAGATTAATAAATGATGTGTGTGATCTATAATGAATGCCTCTTGTTCATTACACATTCTCACATTCAACAGGCCATTCCACAGGCCACAACACTGTCCTTACTGTCTGGGTCTTTATGTGGCAGATCAGAGTGTTGGTTAGACAAATGTGTCTGGGAGGGAGAGACAAACTCATTGGTTTATTTAAACCTCGGTGGGTGGAGCCAAAATACCACAGGAAATGTTTGGGATAAATAGGCGTCACACATGACTTTAATGTAGCATGAAAAATAAATCCTGAATGCACCTTTATGACTTGCAGCTATTGGCTAACAATGCAGCTTCTCTTATGTCAACTAATTTAAAACTTAAAGTAAAATGCAAGATGAGAAAGTGAAACCAATTTGCATTATATTTTACAACACAGTCACATCACAAAGTTTGAATACATTTGAAATGGAATTATATTTACATTATATTTGTATTTGTTATTTTCATTACATTTTAATACCTCAGCTTTTGAACACATCTGGAGGACTGTCACAGTATCAAACATAAAGGCTCAATAACAAACTGATAACAACCTTTTAATAAAAAACACTCAACAATCATAGCATTGTTGCACGTAGCAAGTTTGCTTGTCAACTAACCGCTCAGTTTCTAACATCAAGATGTCTGTGATCATTAAAAATCCAACTCCATTTACATTTGTTCTTGATTTGCCAGTCAGCTTACTTTAACCATTAAGGTTCAGAGACAAATTCCAGTGTCTCCATTGGCTGATGTTCATGACCTCCACAGGAGATACAGGTTAGCAGACAGACAGTGGCTAGATGAAGCTCAAAGATGGGGCGGGGGGGGGGTTAAGTGGAAGAAAGAGGGGGGAGAGAAAATTGGGAGGAGGGGGTTGATGATGTCTTTGGGCTGTTTTATAGATGCTGTCATAAAACTCTTCTCTTTTCCTCTCCCCCTCCTCTAGCCCACTCAGTTTTTTCCTCCGCCTTCCTTCCTACTTTCATTTTAGTTTTTATATTCAGGAAATAACCCAACAACTACCAGATACTATGCCCAGCACCCAGAGGATGACTCCTGTCAGCATTGTCATTGTATGCGTGCTGACATTAGCATTTACTTCACAGCACTGCTGGGCCTAACTACAGCTTCTAGCAGGGCTTTAGACTCTCGTTGTTACTGGATTCTGGCACATAATCATCAGTTCATATTTTCTCCATTAATTGCCATTAACTCCCCTGCAAGCACTACAGACAGTGAAACCAAGTTCAACATCATAAAACCTGCATGCACTTTTTACAACTCAAATTTGTGATTTTTCTTTTCTTTTGTCCGTTTTGTATGTTGTTTTGTGGGTTTTAGAAAAATCAACCAAATGTCTTGGAGTGTTGATTCTGCCTATAAATCCCCAATAATGCAAACATTGCAATTGTTTTGTCATTTAATGTTTTCTTTTGTTGTTTTGAATTCATTACCCTTTTCCTATTTCACGGACTGTAATTAATGCATTTCTTTTCATACTGACTGTAAAACCCCCCATATGTGGGTCAGCAAAGCCTTGTTATGTCAGCTTCAGGAGGAAATAAAAAGGAGGGGGGTATTTCATTGGCAGTCATCTGGAAAACAAGGTCCCCTTTTTAAAAGACCGAATCAACCTTTAACCCTCGTAGCCTGGTCCCTGCTGGGGCTGATGGGAGCACAACAATAGGACCTGCAGGCCAGCGTGCTGCTCTACAAGTGTTACAGCGCCGGGGGTCGGCCATGTTACCATACGTTCATGTCTGGACCTCTTAAAGCCGGCTTCACTGCACAAACACACACACACACACACAATAAAAAGTTACCATCAGAAGCTCTTAATTAGTTTGTGTATAATTGGAGAAATAATTGGATTTTTTTAAGGTTATTGATTCAGCTTTCACTCATTTATCTGTTCAAAATAATCCAAGCACGAAGATTCAGAGGCTTTCAGATGACAATGGACATGACAGTGATGTTACAATGTTTACATTTTCCTGCTGTTTGTTTCGCGTAAAGGTTAAAAACTAGGTTGCATTGAGCCATAGCACATTATGTATTGCAGCAGCTGGCTTTTTGTTTTCAGCTATCTGTAATTTCCTTTGAGTATAAGGGAGGCCAAAGTTATAGGTAAGTATGATTATTAAAAAATCTCCAGAATTTGCCCTGCAAAAAGGATGACGTATAATGTCTAAGCCAAACAGCAGGCTACTTCATTAAAGTTAAGTTTCTGCTTTAAGACCCTATTTTAGGCTGAATGTTCCACTTATCCTTTCTCCAAACTTCTTTACAACTAATTTGAACACAAATAAATTGTGAGATAAATGTAAGGTCACTTCTGTTACATTTTAACATATTGAGGAAACATTTAGAAAGAAACACATTTGCCATGTTGCAAAATGACACCATGTTTTTTTCCCTACAATAATATGCTCATAGGTTCAGGTTAGGGAAAGACTGTGCATGGTCTTGGTTTAATTAAAACCATCATGTTTCTCTAACCTTAACCAAACTGCTTTTGTTGCCTAAACCCAACTACATATGTGGGTTTGGGGGTTGTGAACCCTTCTTGCAAATTCTTGTCTTTGTACACCGACATTCCTCCTTACAACATCATAGCTCTACCTTCACTCAAAAAACCTCACCACTGAATATTATTGAGGCAGAAATTATGTTTCTCTTAAAATCAATATGACAAAACAAATGAGATTGAGATAAAGCACAGCTTAAGATTGGATTTAATTAAAGCAAAGCTTTTATTAGAACCAATCTAATGCTTTTAAACCAACAATTCATGCTTAAGTCAAACTATTTAACACAATTATTTTGGTCTGTACTTTAATGATTAGTTCCTCCACTATAGAGTAATCGTCTATCAGTAATCGATGCACCATCTCCACAAAGAGAAATAGTGATAACGGTCAAGTATATTTTTCTGTTGTTTAGGGTATCTGGTAACTCCAATCCGACTGTTTTTCCGTTAACTCCTGTCTTTCAAATCACTTCATCTCTTTGAATTTGAACAACAGGTTTACCTTTTCTTCCAGGCGTGGGTAAAAATGCTTTCTTCTTCTTGTCTGTCATTGTTTTCGAGACAAGAGGGATCATGACAGCTCAAACCGACACACTCCTCTGGTACCCCCTTTGTGTGGCGCGTGGCGCTAGTCATTGTTAACAAGTCTGACTTTTGTTTCTGGGCGTGTGTGTGTCACATCAGGTGTATATATCTGATGACCTGACAGTTGAGCTGGCGGGAGATTCAAAAAGTTAAAAGTGAGTGGACATATTTTTGTCAAAAAGGCATAATTCTATAATGTTTTTGGTCCAGTTTATCTGTTTGACTATGAGCAGCATATCTCAAAAATCTTTGATGTAAAGTTAAACCAAGGGCTAAATTACTGGTGATTCTTTTTTAGAGCAGATCCAGGAAATTTGGCAATTTCGAAAACAGGTATATGTTTATTAAAAAAATTAAAATATTCTTCCTTGTAAAAGATGAGAACTATTTACATTTTCTATTATCAAAAACAAAAGTTTTCCTTCAACCCGTTCATATTCCTACTAATTACTTAATACTGTACCTGTAATGTTTTTATGGAATGTTTTAACTCAAGAGAAAATCAATAATAAACAAAATAAATGTTCTTGTGTGTGTGTGTGTGTGTGTGTGTGTGTGTGTGAGTGTACCTAATACTTCCTATTGTGTCCTGAGTGGTTGTCGTTTGGCCTGAGGCCTGGCAGATAATGCAGCGTGGATCTATAGCAGCAGTCACATCTGTCTCTGTTCTGCCTCTCTCAGACAACCCTCAGACTGCTGCTATTATCACTATTGACTTGACGCCCTCTGCTCGGTATCTGTCGTCGTCTGTGAAACAGCTGAAAAACTAAAGCCTCACAGCCTTTTACCCCAGAGGAATGATTCCAAACGATGTGTGACGCTCAATGATTAACTTTTATTTTGCAGTTTTGAAACAGGGATTAAGCATGAAAACAGTTTGATGGAAACACATAATCCGACTATAGACAAAACATGTTTTCAGATGTTGTCTACCTTCCCAAACTGTACCACAGTTGAGTTTACTGTAAAGTTTTTGAATAAACCACAAATTAAATAAAAATAGAAACTTTGTACAGAGAAAGAGTAAAAATCTACTTTCTGTATATCAGGGTTGAAAAATTCTAATGAGTAGATCACAAAGTATAACCATTATATGAATTACATTGTTATACATCTGTGAATATTTGGGCATCATAGTTATCCCTAAGGACTACACTGACTTAAATTTAAGATAAAGATAGAAATTATAATAGAATATTTGCTATATTTTTCCAAAAGAACCACACTTCTGCATTTAAAATATCACATTAGTTCAGTTGACATTAACACTTTTAGTGGGAAGATTGACTTTTCCAGCAGGAAATTTTATTTTTATTTTATTTGTTTTAAATGTTGGCTTCAGCCTAATACAAATTGACAATTCATGCCTAAATAACTACTAATAACAGGTTGAGTAAACGGTTTAAGATGGTAACATTTCTAAAAAATACTCAAGAACAACAGACTGTTTTAGATCATCCATCACAACACGATAAAGTGTGAAAAGTCTTGTTCCTCTCATGAGGGAAACTTTGCTTTATAATGTGTCCAGTAATGGCTTGTTAGGCTACACTTTAAAGGTCCAGTGTGTAACATTTAGGAAGACCTTTTGGCAGAAATGGAATAGAATATTTATAGGTATGTTTTCATTAGTGTATAATCTATAATTTCCCTTCGGGGATAA
>NW_023339763.1:4456838-4457985 GCF_004916995.1 Morone saxatilis | reverse complement strand
CCTTAAAATAAAGAATTGTTGTGTTTTTGTTACCTTAAAATTTGCCATTTTTTATCTACAGAGGGAGCAGGTCCTCTTTTAAAGAGTCCATCATGTTTTTACAGTAGCCTAGAATGGACAAACCAAACACTGGTTCTAGATAAGGCCTTTGGTGTTTTCCACAAGTTTCATGGCCACCATAATTTCTCCTTCGTGGTTGGAAAGGGAGGGGGAAGCAACGGATTTGCTATCTGCAATTACACAGCTAGATGCCACTAAATCCTACACTCTGGACCTTTGAGTAGTCTGTCCATCTGTCCAAGCACCTGATAGTTGCACACAATATTCAAAATACCACTTAAAATGACATATTAACAAGCTTGTCATTCCAGCCAATAAATATGTTCTCTGTTGTTGAAATGTAGGAGAAACAACAAGTCAGTTGAGTAAAACTTGAGTTAGCTCAATTTGTCTTCCATGTTTGAGTTCACCAGCAGGGTCCTGTCTCATTTAGTGGCCTCAACCCACGGTTTAAGGAACTACGCTTCAGACACCCCACATGATGATAAATCACTGGCTTCATCTGCAAGGCGTCGCCATGATGGATCATTTGAATCAGTGCAGTGTTACTAATTATCAGAGTAATGGCTGACCCCTCTGAATGTCAACACCCATAATCACATGCTGCTTTTGAGGGGAATGCCAATAGAGAAGCCACATGCTAAAATGTTGGGTGCAGATTGTATGCGACCACTATTGACTAAACGATGGGGAAATGTCTGCAGTGATTGTGAACTAAAGCCTCTGAAATGTCTTCCAGATGGGATGAATAATGGGTTGTTTGAATCCGATCAGCCAAAAACAAAAAAGAATAAAGCATTGGAGTGGCAATTAAAAAAGTAGATTACTGTCTGGTTTCCATTAACTACTTCTACTGTGTATTCTTGTTATCATGTTACATTGGCCTCGACAAGACTCATTATTACTACAAGCACTTATTATATATACAGTATAGTATTATTTTGATTAAGGCATGCCTGTCCCATGATCCCTTTTTATAGAATTCTGATTATTGGTCTGTGGACAGCAAACTACAACAAAATAATTTTATTTTAACATTATATTGCACCCCTATTTAATAATGTAAACCAAAGCAATTACAAAAATT
>NW_023339763.1:4454452-4456762 GCF_004916995.1 Morone saxatilis | reverse complement strand
CCTCTGATGTCCTCCAGCTGCGTTGCTCGAACTCCACTAACTGCTAATGTAGCTGCTATTTGCGTGCAACCAAACAGGACTCAGCAGCTTCTCAGTGAACACAACCTATGAGACAGACCGAGGCCAGTTTGATGACAGCTTAACTTAACTTAACTTAATGGTAGTTAGCTAGTGCCGCTAACGTTAGTTGACTTGGCAGGAACCAAACCCAGAAAAAAAACACCTATGTACTCTGTCCTCTCCCTACCTCTCGTCAAACTGCCCTCCATCGGCATAGGATGCTGTATTTGGTCCCAGTTTGGGTCCACTATAGCTGCTTGACTGGGGGACATAACACACAGCACTGTTGGCTTGTCCCTCTATAGTTAGCTGTTTTTACAGGAAATACTCAGATCCAATTAGCCCTCTGATTTCTGTTTCATGTTTGTCATGTCTTGTAATAAAATCCACTGATAATTATTAAACTGTGATTCAATTTTCTGTCTTATTTGGTATGAAATTCACCTTAAGTGTAAAAAAGTGCTGGTGTGACCGGGCCCTGAGGATCAGCATTTATCTCTCTGTCTGCACTTGCTGTGGGACTCTCTTTCCCCGGTGTCCCCTGTGGAGCCTTGTCACCAGGTTGTCATGACCGGCCTGCAAACACAACACAGCGTCATCCCATCGATCAATAAATGAAGACGGGATGAACGAGGTCAGTGAGAGAGGGAGAGGGAGAGAAGATGGATGAAGAGCGGTCGCTTCTCGTTTGTTCCCCATTCACTCTCTGATCTGCATTACCTGGATCACAGAGCACACACTCCCTGTGGGGCACACACACACATACACACACATACACACACCCAGGGACATAACCATAGACACACACACACAGACACACATTCATGCACTAACACAGACACATTTACATACACAGTGGTACAGCAGGGAAAACAATCAATTTACACCACTTAGTTGGTCATTTGGAGTTCATCATTTGGTTTTTATCTTTGCTCTGTATTGATTCCACACAGAGAGCGAGACAGCAACTGATTACAAAGAAGAAGAAAAGAGAGACTGTGGGGCTGTGTTCACATTCTAAGTAGATGTTGGCCATATAATATTTTTCTGGGCAGCGAAATTTCACTTGTGCAGATTGCTGAAATCAGATTATATTAGGCTTTTGCAATATATCGGAAACAAAATTTCAGTATCACTTCTCAAATCATGTTTTTGACCCTAATTCATATGCTAATACTGACAATATTTCACACAAATGTCTAAAATGATGAGGTGATGACATTTTATATCCAAAAGGTCAAAGGTCAACTTCAATGTAAGATCCTAATGTTCTGCAATAACACTTTTCTGTAAACTGGTAAAAACTCTGAATAAAGCAGTTTAACCTTAAAAGTCAATGTTTTTCCAGCACTATTGGACTGACAAACAACGCTCACTCAACTTATTTCTCTGATGACTTAAGCTCAAGATGTTCCAGAGGTTTTCATCCGCAATAAAATAGATTTGAAGGACATTTAAGAAAATAAATGTTTTAAATGCTTTTAATATAATTGTTTAGGTATTTTAACATACTTTTTTGTTTTCCACTGTATCCAACCTGTACGCACTGTATCCAACCTGTACGCACTGTGTCCAACCTGTACGCACTGTATCCAACCTGTACACAGTCTTTTTAATCACAATCACATGTTTTATAATTACAGTACATGGCTTAGTTGTGACCAAATATTTAATCATTTTCCCTCTCCTTTTACAGGACTGGAGTTAACAGAAACCTCTGAGGTTTTGGCATCAGTTCTGAGTACACAGGCCGACGTGAGATGATCAGATCAGATAATCAGTTCTGGTCACTCAACTGTGTTGTTACTGCCAGACAGAATATGCAACTGTAGACAAAGCTTTCTCTGTGTTATACGTGTGTTGCGTGTATATAATCCAAATATTCCCAGTTACATGAATGCAACGGCACAATGCACTCTAGTCCCTTGACATTACAAGCAGCAACATGTTGTATAATTTTCAATATTCCAGTGAGCGCTGAATGTTCATGCAGTACTGTGGAAAGGCCCATAACTTTAAGTGAGAATCCATGTGCACTGTTCCCCCTTTTTTTGTGAGAAGTGCTTTTTACTACCCCAAGATGAACTTTAGTACAAAGTTTTATGCTAATCAATGACTTTTTGAGATATATGCTAACTGCTAAAAGATGAATAGAATTACCTTTAAGTCCTATTAAAAAGTAATAAGTGATAATTTGGAATCACAAAGTGGATACAAAGCCGAAACCAAGTGGTTAAAGGGACTTTTTGG
>NW_023339763.1:4443922-4454352 GCF_004916995.1 Morone saxatilis | reverse complement strand
TTTCTTTCTCTCTTTCTTGTTGCGTGTCTCTTTCCTCCTCCTCTCTCTCTCTCTCTCTCTCTCTCTCTCTCTTTATCTCTCTCTTTCTCTTTCTCTCTCTCCTGCCGTTCATGCCAGCAGCAGGTAAATGATGAGTGGAGTGCAAGCCCCAGGGCCATGAGTAAACAGCCTGGGTTGAGGTTTTAATCTTGAAAATATTTCAGTCCTTTCTTCGCAATTCTTCTACCGTGCAAAAACACATGCCCCCCTTCCTTTTGGGGAAAAGCCATCTCTCTAATTTGACTGGTAGTAAATGCAAATTCTGAGGTATTTTCCAATTTAATAGCATAAGATAAGAATGCTGTATTGCTTTTTAGCTATTAGGAGCCACAATCCCATGGCCAGCAAGGCAAACGATTACGTTAGGGGGTTGATGAGTGTCCTTTCAGTCTGCCTCCATCAAAGTGGATGGGCCTGGCATATACAACTACCTTATTGATTCACATATTTCTGACATCTGACACTGTTTCTGTCGTTAAGACACTTTATTTTTCTGTTTAGGTCGTCTGTTCAGTGTTACAGTACTGTAAACTAATTACATCGCTGTGGCTGGAGAACCGCCGTTTGTGTTTATTAATCGACCTTTTACTATGAGCCAACAGTAGAAAGTATAAAACATCAGTCTGTTTTAGCTTAATTTCCTCTGTTACTTTATGCTGTTTACAAGGTTCGATATTAGAAGGTAGGTCAGCTCAGTTTATGTGAATTATTAAGGTTAAAAAAACCTCTGCTGCAGACTGTCAAACAAAACTCCATTCTAAAAGCAGGTGTTTTATGGTAGGGTCATATTTTTTCACAGTAAAAACTTTAGTTCCACCATTACTAACTTAACTTCTGCTGCTTGACTTCAGGGAGTAAGGATCATTATGAAATTAACATTAGCTAGAGAAGAGTTGCAGATTTTGCAATCAAAACCAGCCCACAGACAGGAGAGAAAACTGCATTATTATGCATTATAAGTGAGGAATCAGTTATTTCTTACTACATCCACTGATGAAAATTGGACAACTCACTCAATGTCATGCCTTCGCCATCCTGGGAAAATTCGGCTCGCAGACCACTACTAAATGATTCTCATCAGAGGTCATTTAGAAGTGGGTATACTTACCTGTGTATACCTTGCACTGCACCAGTGCGTGCATCTCTAAAATATAAATATATATATATATATATATATATATATAAAAATACAGAAATGTGCTTGTTCAGTATCTGTAAATGTTCCATATGTCCTTTTTTTCAGCCTAACCTAAAAATAACAATAGGCTTTATTCCTAACTAAGACACGTGATTACTGTACCACAAGTCTTATCAAATAAAGAAAAAACAAGCAGCAAACGGTTTTAAACAAGTAATAACTTATCAATATTAACACCTACACTCTACTGCAGAGTTGAATGTTAGATGAAAGTTGTCATTGTAGTCTTTTCAGGGCAGGCAACAGGAAGAATGTAGAAGGTGCTCTTAAATTTTATTTAAATACAGTAATGAAAGTCCCGATGGATAATTCAGTTAAACGGCGGACGTGTCACCAGTAACTGATTTTTGCAGAGATACATATCCAAATGTGGTGAGTCATTAGTTTTTTGAGTCATGAATTTTACATGGATAATGCTCCCAACATGAGATGGCACGTTAGTTGCGGCCTGGTCATGTCACATCTGCAGTGGAGAGGTTCCCTGGCACTGCCTGAGTCTAGAAAGAGGAACCCATTCAGAGTTGGCTTTCCTTGAACGTTTTTCAGATTCATGTTTGTGGTGACTCATGCAAATTTCTGTGGGTGTTTTTAGATCAGATGATATCTGGTTAAGGTTTTTACGTACTCTTTATGTCCACTTGTGCAAGACTTTGACAAATAACCCATTAAGTTACAGTCAAAGTCATGATAAGTTGGCTTATGAAGCAAGGTTTTATCACATAATTGATTTAATTTGTTATTGTATGTTTCGGATTCTGGGTTGAAAACTGCTATTTTAACATTAGAAACACATCTCTTTGACACCTGCTATAGCAACCACAGCAAGCTGTTGTGTAACAGCATCTATCTGTCTGACATGGTTGTTAAAATCATCAGCCTGTACCTGTGAAATTGTGGTTTATAATTTGCTATCATCCAACTTTTCTTATCACCAGAAGCCACCAGTCGGTTGAAGTACCACAGAGCTCTAATTATTTTCATTTTCTTTTCTATTCCCTGATTGG
This sequence comes from Morone saxatilis, assembly GCF_004916995.1. NCBI lineage: Eukaryota > Metazoa > Chordata > Actinopteri > Moronidae > Morone > Morone saxatilis. The sequence continues at coordinate 4,452,111 of NW_023339763.1, read as the reverse complement.
AGTGGCTTCAGATGCCTGCTCCAAATGAATGCCCAAAACAAGTAAAACAACCCTGTTGATGTTTATCAGAATCGGGTTTGTTGCTAAGTAGGTTTTAACGTACAGATCATTTTTCTCAGTGAACTGGTGCATTACAGTATACAAAGACAATATAGATATAGAAAAAAAGAGACAATAAATACGATATAACCGTTATTTAAATAAGGTATCTCACCTTGCTCAATCAGAATACAGAAGATGTTATCATGATGGCAGTTGGTCATATGTAAATGTAAAACCTACATTAATGATAACAGTCTTAAAGTTGTTTCTGAGGAACTTTATCGGCTGAGAATGAGTCAGGATGTTTTCTTTCTTGTAAAGCCTGGGTACAAAGGGGTTATTTGTGTTAATTTTATTCTTTACTGTCTGACACTGGACATTTGCTTTGCAGTACTGCAAAAACAGACACACTGAGAGGAAATGTTTGCATATCTGTGTACATGGGAGGATAAATAGAGAAAATGATATAAACTCCTGCATATTGTCAATTAAGGCCACTTTTTTAGATAAATATGTTTTAGTGCTGTGACCTTCATCAGGCACATTAAAAGAGACTCATGAAACATTTTTTTTAAAAAGTAAAGAACAAATGAAGCAACTAACATGGATCCTAATTGACCAATTAAACGTAATAAGAGTAATCTAGCAAAGCAAAGCTCTGGGTTTGTTTGTTTTTCGCTATTTCTTTGTGGGTAGGGAATGCTTTTTTACAGTAAACTGCTGAGGTGAAACTATGCAGAAATATTTAGAAAAGAGTACAAACATAGGGAAAGCTTAATAATAATGATGATAATAATAGAGAAGTTGTGCGACAAAACTTTAGTCTTTATTCATTTTTTCTTTGATTACACAAACTAGCTGAATCCTGCCGGTGTCGTGCATGGTTATTTTTGTAAAATGCTAATGTTCTGCCAGCTGTTGACACCAACACTGATGAACAGGATTGTATCTGCAGATAGACGTCAAAATGACAGGAGTGTCAGAAACAAGGAATGTGACTGTCTCCGCTTGTCTGTCGTCCTGCTAGTGTATCCTTCTTTCTGCCTGCCAACTTGTCTCTTCTGTCTGTCTTTAGTATTTATGCCACGAGAGTTACCCAATAAGACTGTAACTCTCTCAACCAGCAAAGGGTCAAAAACTTACAGAAACACAGATCCTACAGTTTCATAGCAGGAAATGAAAGTCAGGAAAGGCCTCTGCTGCATTTGATTTTGAACATTTGTTTTCCTGATCTGCCTAGATCCCCCAACTTTAAGGAAGTGCAACACAAAGTCTTTGTGTCTTTAAGCCTTTGTAATGCAGTAAAAAGCAAGCAGATTTAAGCGTTTAAGCTGTTCATCACTGTCATCTGTTTTCTGACTCTCACACTTGAAGATGACCAGATATTTAGTCCCACCTGCAAAGCTCTGATTGGCTCGGTCTTCAGCGACAACACCAAACCTATTTGAATCACTGACGAATCCTTTCCTCAGCCAAAATTAATTCTGATGATGCAAGAGCTTAGTAATGACCTGCAACATGCTGAGAAAATACCATACTTGAATTATGTCTGTTTGGACTAATAATAAAAATAGTAAGGTAAAATTTGAGATACAATTCAAGAGAAGTCTTATATGAGTAAAGAAGGAATACATTTCTATTTGAGCCATCTGTCAATCAGCTTTGCCTTCTTTCTCTCCTTCCCATTCCCTCTCACTGCAGCAGGCAGACAACATTACAGAAGTCATCATATCACTCAGATTTTTGCCCTGCACATTCTGTGTGTGTCTGAGTGTTTTAGTGTGTAACGGCACAATACATCATTCATACCATCATCTTTCTTTCATGCCGGAGGGGAGTTTGCTTGGTTTCGCCTGTGTCTGCTCATATGTTTGTTCACACATGTACGTTGAGCACAGGTTCAGGGGCGGCCTGACACCGGAGAATCCCAGCAGACCACCTCTCCCTTAATCTCCTGTGATTGACACCTCTTAAGATTACAAGCTCTCCTGCCCTGCGACAACTGATGGCTGAAACTGCGACTGCACTTCAGTTGTCTGAAACTGCTGCGGTGAATCGCCCCGAGGCTGCAGACTGAGGATGGAGATAAGGGGGGGACGAGCAGGTCCCTCGGCTCTTCTTCCTCGTCTGTGCTCTCATTCCATGTCCCAACCTGTGACCTTTAAAGGCCTGACCTCCCTCGGATCAGTTTGTTGAGTATGCCAGGTCGGTCATAGGAGTACAACTTTAATATTTCATCTTTTTTTTTTTCTTTGTGTAATCTGCCCGCACATCTACCTGTTCCATTGCCCCAAAGCAATGAGTGACAGAAACATAGTACTGTATGAAAATTTTAAAATGTACCAATGACCCTCCACACACACATACAGAGGTTGATGTTGATTGACTGCTTGACATTGTGGGATGCTTGATGTGGATCTGCCTCTCCTCAGACTATGAAATAATGATGCTGTATTGCCCTTACACTTCTCCACTTCTGTCTGTGCCAGTCCCTGATTTTCTCATCATCATATGCCAAAAGGTCCTCATTCTTGTCCTCCTCTTCTTTTTCTCTTCCCCATTCCCATTTCAAGCTCCTCTTACTCCCTCTTTCCTTGTTCTTCTTTTTCACCCCTGCCTTCTCAACATCATCTTATTAAGCCTTTTTTATAAAATTGTCACAAGCAACTAACAAAGCAAAGTCTACAGATTTGAAAATGGACGGGATTATGATATGTTTCTCTCTGAGTTTCTGTAGATGTAATTTGAGTTTTTGTAACATACCTGTTAAGAGAGAAAATAAGAAAACATTTGCAAAACAACAAATGAAGAAGTGCTTCACAGTTCGTCACAGATTGTTTTCTCAATATATTTTTTAAAATGAGCAGACAGATCACTCTAGAGAAAGTTTTTTTCATTCAACTCTGGAGGGACTGAATGTATTTAGTGTCTTTGCCAGATAGCATTTTCCTACTTTGCACATTGGCCTTATTTTGGAAAGCGTCAGAGAGCGATCCCGTTGGTAAGTAAAAGGAAAGGTTTTAATACACTCTTGCCTGAAGGGTTAGTGAGATAAATAATTTCCCAATTTTCCATTTCTCCACTCTCATAAAAGCATGTTGGCAGAGAGATCCACTCTTACCCAGAGGCTTGCAGAGGAACACGACATTGGCTCGTTACTTCTGGGAGAGAGGAATCGCACGAAGTCAAGGTCGAGACGGCAATGAACTGATCAAGGAAGGAAAATGCTGATTCAAAGTAAGAGCTAGTTGGTGATGAATTTTAAAAAAAAACTACCGTGAATATAAACAGAAAAACTCGCTCTCTCTTTTTGCTGCGCTTGTACATGTTTGCAAGCCTCTGTGGTCTGTGTTAGGCTTTCCCTAGAAGTGTGTGTGTGTCTCAGAGGTGTAGTAAAGACAGGGAGTGGTGGTCTGGGAGAAGGAAAGGCAGACTAATGGATATTATACTAATGGGCAGCAGCAGTACGACTATTCGGGCAATTAGAACAGGAAAGAGAACAAGCGAGGATTGGTGATGATGGACCTGGAGTGACTGCTACCACTCAGACCCCTGAACTAATGAACACAGTAAAGTGATTTTTCATTTTGAAAGGTAAAACATTTTTAGAGAATGGGAGATTCCACTGGCCCTTTAGCATGGACACAATTAGAAAGACCAGAAAAAGGAGGTCTGTGCTGTGGTGAATCTGATAGGGTGAGACACCTGTTAAACAAACAGTTTTCAAAACCACCACCAAGACAGTAGTAGGAACAAAACAGTGAATTTATTTTGTATTTCTTCTTAAAAGTTGGAGGTTTATCAATTCACTTCAGTATAGAGTGCTACCTTGCTCAACTGCTGCGGCAGCCTGTGGTGTCCATACTTCACTGCGGCTGCCAACCTTTTCCTTCAACATAAATACAATACAATAAAATCCTTGTTAACAAATGACTGGATTCTGTCCACAGAAACAATAGAGAGCTCTTCATTACATCTTAGTGACATATTCTACAGAGGTAGACCAGAGACAACCAGAGAAAAATAGGTGAGACCTTCCATATGTACATTGAAAGTGTTATTGGTTATTTTATTGGTAATCATTCCTCCTGTCCATATCGTGAGAGATTCATTCTTAATGTGATTTCAATGCAAGCGATGGGGGGCAAAATGTATAGTCCTCATTCTGTGCAAAAGTGCATCACATAGTTCAATTAAAGCTAATGACTTCAGCAGCTCCAAAGTCTTTTTAAAGTGCAATTTTATTTCCTTTTTTCCATTAAGTTTTTTTTTTATATTGTTCTAAAATCATAATATTAGACTTGTCAAGATACCCACTTGATAAGTCAGATGCAATCAAAGCAGAGGATGCTGCAACTTCAGGGAGATGCAGATGTCTACAGAAGTTGTTGAACAATGTTATCTTTATTTGGATAATTTATGCTTTAAACACAGAAGGTGTTAATGTATGAGTAGCAAATCCCGGAATCAGACCACATGATGAATGAATCTCCCGCTGCGCTGGGTGAGTTTGGTTAATGGGAGAGGTTTTGACACTCGTACTAACTTTCATTACAGTACAGGCACTGAAATGCTGGATGCAATTTTAATGAAGCCTTTTCATAAACCTTTATACTAATGAACCACAGAGTCAGTTAGGCTGGTTTATTCACACTGCAGGACTGAAACACTGAGGGCGAGCGTGGAAACATTATATTCTGCTGCAGTCACAGCAGATCTGGATTATTCTGTTATTATTAGAATCAGCGGTGGGTCTGCGTACAGTTCTGTGGTGTAATAGGATAATTTACACAGTCCAAAAGTAATACGACAAGTGTATATTTAACAGTGAGATCGCTTTACATGATTTATTGTGCAGCGGTATGAATATCATATTTTTGTCTGGCATACACTACTTTCTGCTAACAATCCCACGATGCAATGTTCTGTATTTTACAGAATAAAAAATTGGCTATACCATTGAGAAACGCTACACCTGTTATTGGCAATTTACTGCTCACTATAGAATAAATTACAGAGCGTGTAGTAGAGTTGTTCATTAGGTAAACGAGTATCCGGTACAGATAATGTACATGTTACGAGTACCTAATGAGCAAAATGGGTCAATATCCCTACTCGTAAACATATAAGGTATGTAGGTTCAGTAATCAGTAATTACTTTTCATAATCTCAGTAACACTTGCAGGGAGTCAGTCAAAGGGAACTTGGGGTCCGAGTACATCTTAACAATATAGTACAATAGGTGTTTGCTCTTTGCCTACAGCCCTTCATTAAGTTTCTGTTTTGGCCCTCCAAAGGAAAAAGTTGGGCACCTCTGGCCTACAACACCTTTCTCAGACACCGAATGCCTCACAGTTAAAGGAATAAAATCAAATAAATAAAACACCAGATAAACAAACATAAAATACTACATGCACCTCAATGCCTGTCTGAACAGTTTCTACTTAGGTACTACATACATACCAGTATATACTGCAATGATCACCAGCAGATAGTTCACATTGAAGTATATACATCTTATACATCTTCTGTGCCTCACATGCCTGTATTGATGAAACTGGATCATACTTATTTTATATTTATATTTTCTGGTTTTCCCTCTGATTTACTGAGTTTCGTGTTGGACAGATATCTTGCTTCACTGTAGCTTCTATTAGCTAGTTAGCTCACTTATGCGTGCACCTTGCAGTCTAAACACAGCCTCCAAAACCAACAGAGACCAGTTTGACGAAGGAAATATGGTACTGAGGTGGTTTTATTTTGCGGTTGCTCACTCTGGCAACTGACCTGCAGTGTCATGGCTCTGGGTGAGGCCTGTGTCTTTGTCGTCCTAGGGGTTGGAGTCCGTCAAATAGTAGCTCGTCTGAACCAAGTGTGGTGAAAGAACTGTCTGCTTCACAGTCTGTCATTGAATCAATTTGAAGAGACACAATGCATTTTGGGGTGTTTCAATATGTCCAGTAAATTCATGCAGCATTCACAGAAATCTAGTGTACATCGGGCATTTCTCTCATACACAAAACACACATATTATGCAGTTGGAACACACTACATATTCAGTTTGCACTTACTTAATCTGTAGAGCACGATTTCTAAAACATCTAAACTTAAGCTGACTAAAAATCGTCAGTAGGCACCTTAAATCACACACTGCAATGTAGCATCTACGAATGGGGCAGGTGGGGCTTTCTCACAGACATTTTGGCTTGTTATAGTATGAACATTACCAATGGCTCGGTTCTATTATTTGTTCTGCACCAGTTGTTCTATCAGTTGGGTCTGTCAAAATTGAACTTGTCTTGAGCATTTGAAAACCAAACAAGTTTTATAAGAGAAATGTAAAAAAAATAATTTTCCACTGAAATAAAAGTATAATTACAAAATAAATGATAAACAAACTTTATAATGATATGAAATTAGTAGACAAGGTAAAACAATCTTTTCATATTATTACTGTCTCCCAACCCCTACATGATCCACACAAACATGCACCCCTATAAATGTGATATATGTCTGACATTACAGTTAGCTTTATGCAAGGTGTATATTACAAAAGTACATAAAATACAGTCAAACAAAGTCACCACAAATCACAAAAACACCTTCAAGGCATTTCCAAGTGACAGATTCTCCTGTTAATTTGCCTGATGATGTTTTGATTAGAACAGGTTGTTGACCTCATTAGTGGTCTGTGTGTGTGTGTGTGTGTGTATGTCTGCGTGTGTGTGGGTCTGTATCTATACACGCATGTGGGCTTTTGCCTATCGTGTTTCTGTGTAAATGCTTGCGTCTTAATTACTGGGAGGTGGTATCATTTCTTCGTCATGTCAGGAGATTTGCCTCTGATGCTCTCTCAGGGCCCTTCTGTCTGTCTCTGTCTTCATTAAGTGAACATCAGGTGCCAATTAGCTCAGAATAACTTGTCCCTAATATAAATATGGCTTTCTGCCAAGTAGAGGAAACTGTGTTGACTGACAACCAAGAGATGGCCGTGAACTCTGACTTACACTGCCACCTGGTGGTGAGTTGGGTCTCGTACACACTGGAGTCAGTCTCTTTCTGCACGAGCGGCCCACCTCTGCTCTCTGCTGGCAGGTGATCTACATTGAAGCTGATGGTAGCCTAAGGTGATGTTATGGCTGATCATGTCAGCACTGCCAGACGATGAAACGCTTCTTCCACAGCAGCCTGGGAGAGGTGAGCGTGAATTCAGAAGAGCTTCTGTTAGAAGAAGAATTAGTTTTTCTTTTTCTTGTTTCTTTTAATACTTTGGCAGAGTTGTACCGGTACAGGGGGGGAGAGACAGAGTACAAATTTAACATATATCCGTTGTCAGAATCACCTTTCTGACATGGAGGTGCAGGCTCTGTCCAAACACTGATCTCTTAAAATCACCCTCTTGCCTTTCATCTGCACCGACGGAGGCGGTTGAAGGGGGTGAAGCTGTGCAGAGATCAAAGCGCTTATATGGATTCACCCAGTCAAGCTCTTTCATCACAGGTGCTGTTTATATTTTCTGTCAACATTAGAGGAACACACAGACTTCCTCTTATAGATGAAATATACCCAAATGTTTCTGCAGATATATCAATTGGTAGATATTTTACATGTAGATCTTTGGGTTTGAATATGAGATACATGTTATGCTTTATGATAAAATATGCGTATCTATGGTGTTCATTAAATTGAGGGTCATTTTACCATATGTTTTGTGTGTTTGTCTTTTTACACTCTGTAATCCATCTATCGATAGTAAAGACTACAGTTCCCAGAGATCAGAAGCACGGGTGTTTTATCACCAAATGATTTCTGTAGTGCTCAAAGGATGAGTTGATTCATTTATTGATTAAGTCCTTTACGAAGCAACCGATTCCAAACATTATCTGGTTAAAGCTTTTCAAATGTATAATCGCTGACTCGGGACTATGAAGCAAGTTTCTTTTTCTTTTTTTCCCCCTGGTTTGAGTAGCAATGATTAACTTTTCATGCAAAACCTTTTCTTGTTCTCAAGGGCGTATGGGCTTCTTTATAGACATTCATTCATTCAACAGGGTTCATGTACTGCATCTAAAATTCAAATCCACTCTTTTGTCAGGATATGAGCCTCGGCGGAGGTTAACGGGTGAGGGCGGGGGGGTGGGGGTGGG
>NW_023339763.1:4443690-4443822 GCF_004916995.1 Morone saxatilis | reverse complement strand
CACACACACACACTCAAACACGCATTGATCTATCATGGTCGGCTCACATCTGTTTACCATAGGACCTTGTTGCAGGAGGAAATCTGACACCTCATCACCTCAACCTGTGAAGAGTGAGTGTGTGTGTGTGTG
>NW_023339763.1:4429313-4443531 GCF_004916995.1 Morone saxatilis | reverse complement strand
CAATCTGCTCACACACACACACACACACACACACACACACACGCACACATAGACACATTGTATACTATTCAATTCAATTCAATTTCAATTTCAATACTACTTTCTCTTACTCTCCATTTTATGTTGCATAAGAACCTCAGGTTCATACTCCTTTAATTTATAGTTTTGCTTTTGTTTCTGGTTTAATTCAGTAGTTGTTGGCTAGACGACTGGATGATTTTGGGTTGGTTCACCCAAAAAAAGATTTATAGTGGTATCTAGCAATTTCAGCTTTTTAGCAATTTCAGCTTTTGAGATATATATATATATATATATATATATATATGTATATATATATGAAATTTCTGATTCCACATTAAAACAATTCCACTGAATAAAATTTCCCCTGTGGTTGTCAAGAGAGGGACCAGCTTGCACATCCAGGTGCAGGACAAAAAATATTACTGCGGAGCACAAAGGAAAAAAAAGTCTCTGCACTGATGGGCTCCAAATAAATATTTGTATTTAACTGTAAGTTCTTCTTCAGGCAAATGTGGCGTTACTTGTAGAGGCAGCAATCAACTCAAATCACTAACACGGGTCAGTGAGCAACATGGGGAAAACATAACACCTGAAAACACATAAAATTTTATTAAAAAAGTAATGAAGTCTAGGTAATAAATTAAATTTCAAACATGCCACAGATAAATAAACGCAAATGTGAACAGGCAGGCAAAAAAGTAATCACATCTTAAATCTGGTATCTGTGTGGGCATCTGTGTGCGAGAGAAAAGTATGTACCCATACACAATGTTATTGACAGGCCTATCTCAAAAAATATATATCATCAGGAGTAGGGACTATACCTTTTATCACATCCCCATCAATACAGTATGGAATGTATGAAGAGTACAGTATGTATAAGAAAACATGTTCAGCATTATAAAAATCTGCATCAAGTTTTGTTTTTGTTTTTTAAAAGGTGGAAGCCTCTCTTTAACACAAATCCTCTATTTCATCCAGCAGAGGGAGGTGTGACCCACTCATAGGAGATGAGCAGCTCACTGAACAGCAGTCAAACCCACAGGCTGTGTTCACGCATGGCAAGCAAATGTGGCTGTAATCTGTTATTTTGTTAACATGTGACAGATCATATTGTTATCTGAGCAATACAAATCCTCAGTGTAAAAAGGGAAACAAGCACACAGACACTGTATTTATGTTTTCTTTGTGCCCACGGCAAATATTAATTTAGCTGTGTTTATAACTTGAGTGAAATGTTTTTAATTGAGTACATATATTTGAACATTCAAGATCCTGTTGGATGATTTTTCTATTGGAAAGCTTACAAAGTTTGATGTCAGTTATAAAACCATGACTCTGATTTCTGCATACCTGGCAGCCAGTCTTACTTTGTATAGACTCCAGAAGGGCTCCAGAAGAACATGAATGTATCAATTCGGAATTGAGATTATTTTTTATGTTTATATATGTATGACTTATCTTGAGGATATGTGACTATGTGAGTGAAAGAGTGAGTGTGTGTATGTGAAGAATGTCGGCTCAATTTGTATACCTGATGTATTTTCTGGTGTATTTTCTATTTTTGTGTTTGTTTGTTTGTTTGTTAGGTGTCACTTGTATTATGTATTTGTCTGTTTCCCTCACGTCAGGGGTCGAGGGTGGGGTAGTGTATGATCATAACTGCATTAAAGAGTGGTGTACACATTCGAATTTTAAGTTTACAGACTTTATCATACTACTATTAATAATAATAGAATATTGAACAAGAAAATCATGACTCATCGACCAACTTTTCCATGCTTTTTCCAATGAATGCACAATCACCGCTGACAAGGCCCAGCTTGAACCTTTTATTGCTTAACTTTACATAATGAGAACAGTATTGAAGACAAAAAAACACAAATCCCTTAAATCCAGCCAGGAGGAGCAGGAAATGAAGAATTACTCATCTTGGTGGTAGATCCCACCCAAGGAACCTTTTAAGGAGTTTTTTAAGAACACACTGGAATTTTTGCTGTTTGGATTTTGTGTAATTTTCTGTGAGCCTATTGTGACATGGGCTTGTTGGCCTGAGTTTTACTAAGATAAATTTAGACTGATTGACATGTTGATATTGACAATGACCTTTTTCACAGCAGCTGTTTTGACAGTTTGATGCAAGGATGTAGCTCAAATTACTTGACAAAAAAGGCTTAAAAACAAGGTAACTGTTATACACTCATCACACATCGTCATAACAATAGTCAGAAAAATTGATAGAAATATACATTTTTAATAATTTCTCTATAAATGTGATGTGAATCCTGCTCCTTTCCTCTACACAAACAGAAAGGGCTATACACAATACATGAAAAAGCATACATGTGCCCTTTTTTGTCAACTAGGCTTTATGCTAATATAGTCTTTTAGGTGGTTTAATATTGAATCTTAATATCAACTCACACGTACAATATGATGGTATACAGTGAGCTCATGCTTGTAGAACAATGTGTTCTTATGAAAGTGCACTTCTACAGTAAGCGGTCTCATTGCACAGATCAGAGATTTTCTTTTTTGTCATATTGGTACTTTGGTGTAATGACTCAACTAATTTATGGGGAAAAGCTGCTTTCCACTTCCCACAAAGTTAACCATTTATTTTAGAAATTCCAGTTTTGGGGTTAAATGAGTACTGATACTGATGTACTGATTTAACATTGTACATTGTTGGATTTACAATGGACAGTTATTTCAAAGTTTAAATTGAAGCAGTACACCTACAGATTTGAATTCACATATTCCTCCTTGTTTGACTAGCCTCAAACAGAGAAGAGTTGTGGGCTACGTAGGTCTTGTTAACTACACTTGAAGCCATTTATCAGATATTACGAAGTTCCCCTTTAAGGTTATACTTATGATTAAATTAAAGTTAGGTGTGGATAAGGTGTATAGTAGTTATAGTTAAGGTGAGAGTAAGCCTTTTGGACACAAATTCAATAAAATATTTGCACACAAGAGGCAGAGCAAGTGTGTGTGTGCATGTTTGTGTGTATGTGTGACAGAGAGAGTGTGTGAATGTCAGTGTTTGGACAGTAAGTTAGCTCTAGTGTCCATCTATCACAGTCTCATACAGTAACTGTCAAAATGAAACTGGTCAAAGGTCGCACCCTACCGGAGCTTTTGTTGCTATAATCTCAGAGAAAACAATCTTAACTGAGCAATGACAAAGCAAACAGCCCACGCATCCCCGCTCTCTATCTTTCTCTTATCTGTATTAATCAAAACCTTGTAAAAACAAGAAATAGCAAAGCATAATTTATGCTGAGTCCTTGTTATCTTGTTAAATAACTGTATTTGTAGCATGTTGAGATGCACTTCTATGACCACTCCAACCCGTAAAACTGTCGACGAAAGAGTATTGACACTTCCCTTCTGGTGCCCATTATGTTATGTATTATTATACTATTATGTATATTACATTACGTGATAAGAAAATATAATAAGTGATAAGACACCACAGTAATCCATGCTTGGATTCATGGTAGCATTAGATCAAAAGTGAGAAAATGAGTCCACACACGCTGCATTGTTTTCAGCAGGCAAGGATACATTTTTTGTTAGTAAAGGTTGTCATCAAGTTGAAGTTTATTTTTACAGCACCAGTTTATTAACTTCAAAGAGCTTTGCAGGATAATGAAATAGGAAATCAAAATAATAAAACATTAAACCAAAAATGCAGAATTCAAAGCGATAACAAGAATGTGATTCATCAACAGCTTCCCACCACCATACCAAAATGAATTATTCAAAACTTTGTGATTTTTCTATTTTAATTTTTCTTTCAGGCTCAACTTTTGTTGTATTGTAGTACAACATTACAAATGCCCATTCCTGGATTCAAATATTCCACCTATTCCTCTTTAATTGCTTTGAACGGCATTAACAGCAAAGATAAAATGTTTGTTGCCATAACTAAGTCATAAAATCTTGATTCATACCCTTATATAGCACTGTGCTTTGCTCAAACTACCTCTATTTCATCTCCCCTCCAGTAACTGTAGCATTACGCCCCCACACCAATGCAGTCACTTTCATTTTTTATATTTTTTATATATATATATATATTTTATATGTAAGAAATTTAGTTTTATACATTTTTTCTAAATTCATCTTTATAATAATTAACAGATTGTGAAGAACAGTTTTGACATTATTTCAAAGACATCTATATAGACTATAATGTTGCAGAGATACAGCATCTTCTGAAGTTAGCATGCTAAACAGCTAGCCCTGGACCGCTCTTTCCTAATGCTATTTTGTACCTCAAGAAGTGATAGTGAGTCAGTCCCTCCTCTCCCCCTTCCCTGTCTATCTTCAGCTATCATATATATCCCAGTTTCCCCAGAATTGGTGAATAAGGTTATAAAAGTTTTGTGCTTTTGTATAATAATCAGTGATGCCCAGTCCTTACTGGCGACAGACTAATATAGAGCCAGAAATGAGCATAATAGGTTCTCTTAAATAATGGAAATTGACCTAATTAATTGAAGTAAATTGAGCCAAATTGGAATTGGAATCTGAAAGTGAATTAGTCTTTTATTGTGTCCAGTCCACTGACTTGATTGAAACTTCTAGTGTAGCTTATTTACCAGCCGACACAATTAGATTCCAATTACAGTTTTCTATTGTATTTGTTCCAATTATAAATAAATATTTGTTTCCCTAACATCTGGATCATTTTTGAAATATTGTTATTTGTGTTTATTGTGAGGGCCCAGAAATGATAGTAACATTCAAGTATATTTAAAGTATGAAATAATCTGCATAAAGTGGAAATTTTATTGTTTTTCAGGGGAGTTAGTTGGGTGCTATTGACCATTCCAACATAGTTAATTTAGAAGTTGAACAAAGCAGGTGATAGATCAGTCTTGTCTCACATTCTCTAACTCTCTCTCTCTCTCTCTCTCTCTCATTCTCTCTTCCCCTCGTCATTTCTTCCACATGCCTAACCCATACAGACATTTTAAAATGTGCATCGTGTGCATGCGTGTGAGAGCACATTGCTTAGCCTGAGTCAGCGTAGTTACAGAAGCAGGCACACGTCAGTGATGAAGTCACTGCTGACACCCACTAAACAGATGTAGAACAATGTGAGTGAGAACAAGGGTGAATGGAAAACTCCTCTCTGACATACTGCAGTTGTCAGCCTCTGGTTGCGCAGCAGCCACTCTGTGGCTGAAACACAAAACTTTAATGCTCCTAATTGGAGCTTGACAGATTGCTGTTCACACCGTCTCGTGTCTGAAATCTGAGAACAGTTTGAACTTTACCGCTAAATACCACTGCACTTTTTTACTCGTATTACCTCTTCTTTTGGTGAAAATCTGTAATATACACATATCTTGAAGTTTGAACAAAGGTGTATGAAGTGATGCAAGTTCCTAGTTTCTCCATCCTTGATGAAACCTAGAAAAATGACAAAATGAGATTTGATGAGATTTTATAAGAGTGGTAAAGATCATATAGAGTCTGTTAGTGACTCTATATAGGTAATCTATTATTTTATTGATCAGCTCATTCACGACAACATACACTGTTTTTATACTACTGATTTTAAGTGCATTAAAAAAGAATTGAACTGCACAACGTTTTAAAGAAGGAAGAAAGAAGAAAAAATAAAGTAGAAGAGGCAGACATGATCATCTATTAAGACCAGGACACAGTGTATGAAACAAAAAGTATGGTAGTGGTCATTTAACAGTTTTAACACTGAGAGTAGTTTTGTACTGTTTCAATGGTGAACATTAGAGCAAAACTAAACTAAACAAACTATAATCCATAATACATGAAGGTCAATCCATGAGGGGAATCATGAAAATATGCATAATGCTAAATGTATGTATTGGAATCCTTCATTTATTATTTTTTGTTAACTGGCCCCATTTTCTATTTTTAAAATTGCTGATTTTTTGATGTCACTGACATTTATGTTTTAAAGTCAGTTGCAGGACTCAGTTTTGGGTCATCATTTTATGTTTTGTGACTAAAACCTCAAACGAAGGAAATGTTATTCATCATGTCTTTATGCACCTGTGCACAGCCAAAGCCTGATTGACAAGGGAATGCTGCATTAAAGGAAATGATTTGTTTTGTTAAAAGGACAGAAAATTTTGTCATGCGGGCTGACTTGTAGTTGTTAGAATCTGTCAGCTCAACAATATGTGTTTGAAGACAAGCCATGAATCAAAAGATGCTTTGTAGCAAATCTCCATCATCATCAAATCAGATAACTCTCAGTGAGCAGGAACAGCATTCCCCGTAACCAAACACAGATAAATGGTTGATTGTTTTCTGCAACTTCTTAGTCTTTCTGTCATGCCTCAACCAGTCCGAAAGCCTCTGAGGTTTTTCTCTGGAGCAGTTTGGCAAGAGATGAAATGGTAGAAAGGCAGAGCCATAAAAGGAAAGTTTGCTCAGATTGTGGCAGTAGCAACTCCCAAAATGGCTCCCGTCCTGCACCAACATCACCTGCAGCTTGTTGCTCCTTGAACATTGATATATTTGTGCTGTGGCACTTATCACAAAAGTGATACAGCTTTTTAAAGATCATATTTGATCAGTTTCGACACACAGCTATGGCAGATTAATTTTGCACTATGGCTATTTGTTCTTGCTTGTGGTTTGGTTGCGGTTGCCAAAGCACAACAACAGTTTGCTAGTTCGTTGAATTTAGTTGGCTTTAGCAATTCAGGATTCTTAAGTGAAGCTTGGAATGCTGTTTATGACGCAGAGGGAGGAATTGTGCTGCTTGCTGCTGAGGTTGTGGGTGTACGTGCGTGCGTACAGGTGTTAGACGATCTTAAGTTTTTTCTTTTCTAGAATTTGTTCGAACATGTAAGTGCATTGTCTCAGGCAGTCCTTCCTTAATAATAATCCAAATTATCACATTAACAAATAAATGCTAAGGTGTTTAGATGGTTTGTTTATGGTGCAGTTATTTTAATAATTCTGTTTCTATGCTGTAAAACAGAATCAGATGAACCATTGGAGACATCTTCCGTTATACTTGACAACAGTGTTCAACCCAAAACCTTCTTGCGGTGATGCAACCATTGTAATTATTGCAATAAAAACATTTTTGAGACATTATTTTAAGGCTACTTTCTGGAAAAGGGGATGGATTCATTCATTCTAAGTTGACGACCACTGCAGAGCAACGGATTCAATTCCCATTAGTGGTACCTCTTGCCTGGTGTGTTTGTTGGCAAGTGGAATCCATGTGACTAAGGCTGACACTGTATATGTTAGACACTGGTAAAACTGAAAGCAAATGTGACTCTTAAGGTTTATCTGATACAGAGACAAGGAGTTTGCGTTTTAGTTTTAAAAGCAAAGCTGCATTTTCAGCGAAGTGGCCGCAAGCCAACTTCAGTATCATAAGGTCATTTAAGGTGATGTCTGAACTATAATACCAAGAAATCCTGATGTCAATAAACTGCACATAATAATCAGGTTTAACATCTTGGCTGCCTTGCCAGCCTGTGATGCTTTACACCTGAGGAAGTTTCCCAGGAAACAACTAAATTCTGACATTTTGTTCTGAAGTGCAAGTCCTATTTGCTCCTTGGCTGGTGGGATACATTTCTACTTGGATGCTTAATTTGCCTGTTTAATTGTGTAGCTTTTATCTGATGGGATTTCAAAAGGTTTTATTACACTTTAGAGATGTTTTGCCTTTAGAGAATCCTGCAATCTTATGAGCTGAATTTAAAAAAGGCAAAACAAAGTCTACCATCATATCTCACAGTAAAAATATCCTCCTGTTTATTTTATGTGTCTCTGTTCATTGGTCCGACCTACATGTGTCTGTCAACGAGTTTAGGGAGTCTGGTGTCTGTTCCACAGTCAACCAGGCATAACACATTATCTCACTCATTATTTATGGCTGTCAGTTTATCACATAATAACACTGCTGTAGGTAATCAGCTTGTGGACATATGTGTCGTGCTGCTGATTTAAAGGCAGTCCACACCAGCTTGTTTTAAGCATTAGATTATTTTAGACAGTGTCACTTGCCCATATACATACTTTTCCCTGTTCACAAAGAGTTAGTCTGCGCATTCACCAGCCACTAGTCCACTAGCACTCCCTCAACGTTCTTTCTGTTCTCGCTCAACACTTTACAGAAGGCATTTTTTTGACAAATCTGAGCTCTGATTTTCTGCCATAATGCCACTGATTGGCTAGTTTGGTCAAATTTGGAGGAACCACCCTCATTACGTCTCTGGACTGACACCCCGCAATCCTCCGATGGTCACGGTTATGACTCAGTCCAGGATTATTATAATAATCCTGCAGGGGTATACTTCACGGCACAGGATAGATATTTAACAGTGTAAAGGAATTGCAGCTAAGTAAAGAAGGCATTTTGCTTTTTCACCCAAAAAACTTTAGTTAGAAGTCATATTCATGAAATGCTGGTATGGTATATAAGGGTCAATCGAAATTAAGAACTTTAGTGGGACTGATCAGCAGGTTCACTGTCATTGATGAGGTCTGAGTCAACGTGAGTTCAGTACCACTCTATAGGATTTAACTGAATGTCCTAGTGACAGAGAACATAGTTGTGGATGGAGAAAATTGTTAAATAGTTTGGGAATCAAACTGGTGACCTTTTAGCTTCTTTAACCACTGTGCCATCCAGAGAGTCGTCACATCTGTGGATGAACCCAGTGGAACACAATGGAGCGCTGTAATTCCACACAGAGATGAAACATTGTCTGACTGCACCAACAGGATCTCACACTGCAATAATAACATCACACATGAACACACACATTTGAGCTTTTCTTGAATGTACAATCTGAGTTGACTTCTTTTGCCTCCTTAGTCTCTTTACAAAAATAAACCTCAAACACACACACACACACGACGCACAGTGCTGATCTGTCAGCATCGAAGTTCTCTGTCTCCAGCGGGTGTCGCACACTGTCACGCCGCGTAACTTCCCCCATCACACCCTCTCAGTGTGTCAACAGGAGCACTGCGGACCACAATGCAGACAGTAGAACGTGCGCCATTGAATGGGTTGACGCCAAGTGGCGCTTCATTTACGGCAGGAAAATCATGGAGACCTGATACGATCAGTGGTGTCGTGTGTAAGTCGTAGGTGTATGTGTGAGTGTGTGTGTTGTGTGTGGGTGTGTATTGTGGTTGTGTGTGTGTGTGTGTGTGTGTGGTAAATAGCACTGCAGTGGAATGATATCTCTCCAATAATGTAAGTTTTTCATCAATGAGTGTGCATGTGTGCCAGTAAATAAACTGTGAAAAGTTACATCATTAAACCGTCTACTGTTTCAGTTATATTTGTGTATTACAGGTGTTCAGTTGATGCTTGTGTTCACTTAGGCCTTCAGGTTCAAAAACCTTTGATTTGTGTCTTTTGTGCAGCTGTTGTCAAATGTTTGTCAGTGCAGTAATTCACAGAACAGTGTTGTATACCAGTATTGTCACATTTGGCATTGTATTTCACAACAAGAATAGGTTATGAAAGATTACAACATTTGTAACCACAGCATGGATTAAATGAGAGTGACGCGCCACGGCAAAACCAGCAGCAAGTCGGCTGGGAGGAATTCACATAAAACAAAGATAATACATACACCAAACTGTTTAGTGCATGGGTCATTCGTCATCAGACCAACACTAGCATTGCATCAGAAAATAAAGCCTCATTCATTTCAGTTAGACCACTACTTTGCATTGCAGTGTCATCCAGTGATACTTTAATGGCCGTCAGTGAAGTAAGATGAGTGGCGTAATTCTACTGTTTAGAATCAAGATAGAGAAAAAAATATGACTTTTCCAAGATGTAAAATCCTGTCTTACAGAATTGCAAATGGCTGTGCAGTGATATGCCATCTGAAAAGCATTCAAATTCATAAATGTATTACTCAAATGCAATATATTTTGCACTGTTACCTGTAGCAACATACCCAACATGGGCCATTGCCCATGGCCAACACAGAGCTATCTCCAACCAGAATGCCGCTTATTGTAGCTCTGCCCATTCATAGCAGCCATAGTGATTTTATTGTGCCAACTGGTGTGGGTGAAGTGTAACAGAGAACACAAATTATTCATTCTCCTAACAGGTTTAACTTGTATATGGATGAGGAAACAAGGTTGACCCTGGAGGTTTTCTATGATTCTTATCTCTTCTGAAGCACCCACACACACCGTTTCGCCAGCACCCTCCCCTGTAGTTCAAATACATGGGAGGAACCTTCCAAAGTGGATTGAGGTTACAATGATACTGATCTTAAAAAAACTGTGAGAGAGTTTACATCCTGATACATCTAGTCTGATATCACAGATTTTTTATTTTAATATTATTTTTTTCCAATTTAAGAAATGCTATGTTTAGACCATACATATTGTTAATTCTGTCCAGTTCTGTTCTGTTCAGTTCATTACAGCTTATAATGATTATTTTTGCATTTCCACTGTCAAAAGTTGACGATGGCACCAATAGAACTGTTGTATTCCGTCCTGTTTTTTCATTACCCTTCTGATGAGGTACTTAGCGCACCGAACCGGGAAGGTGAGGTGGAGCACAGCAGCCCGTTACCTGGTCAGAGAGAATCGGAGGTCTCTGTAAACTCTCCTGTTTTTTTGGCCAGCCTGAGTCACACTTTGTTCAGACCAAACATTAGCCAGGAGCAGTTTTAAGTCCAAACTTTGCCAGCATAACTCCTGCACACCTCTCCTCCTGGAGCAATAACAGAACCCACCTTGGTGGGCTGGTCCAGCTAATCTGGCCAGGTTGATTAAAACAGATTAAAACAAAAATGTAGAAAAGTTTGATGGAGCCACTGCATCGCAAGAAATTAAAAAACAAAATAAACAGGCAGCAAAATCAGAATATGCTCTCTAATAAAAGTATTTTTTTCATCTGTACATAATATGGATTTGGGGTTAACCTGTTGCATATATTCATTGTTATTAAGTGTCTCATAGAACCAGATGGAGATGAATGGGAAGACATGGCTCAGCAGGAAAAAGCAGGAGACAAAGGCAGCACATTTGACTGGGTTGGAATCCTTATTACCCATGGGGAGGTTCTTCCACTTTACACACCAACAATGAAGAGTTAATAATAGCTCAGCCCATGTCTCTTTTCTCTTGGTAGTCATCTCTCTCTCACCTTTCCCCTTTAGTTTCTCCCTCTCAAACAGGTGGAGGGGTAACTTGATATGGTGGGAGCGTTTTGTCTTCAGGGGCTAACAATCAACAATCTGCTGTTTACTGGGCAAACTGGAGCGACAAATCTACTGCAGAGACCAGAGGGGAATAGGATTTCACTATATTAGTATTGAAAGCTAAGTTATTGTACATATTCTTTGTGGCAAGGAGTATTTATGCTTTTTGAATACAAATCTGTCTGCTTATCAATTAATCTGTATCAGAGTGTGATAACAGGATCACACTGATTTGCACCCTTCAGAATCACGCACTGCAGTGGAATGGTCTGGGTTGCTTTGGTAGATTATCAGCTACAGGAAACAAATAAAACAGGATTCAGAGTGTGCTCGATTGCCTGCTTCCCTCTGCATGATGATGTCACCAACTCACTCATATCTCATCTGAAGAAATTCCAGGACTTCCTGAAACCCAAATATGGTAACACATCCGGCAGGATTATCAGCAACTCTGGGGGTTGTGAAACACATTTCTTGCTTTCCCTCTTCCGGCTTGAGGCACTTGGCGCGAGGGATACATTTGTATGTAATAGTAAGTCTGATATAAAACTATTTTGTCTGATAATGTGAACTGGATTTTTTTTTTACTAAACTCTCAGTAATATATGGCCATAAAAATTATCATAATAATAAACATAATTAACATCACTTTTCCAGATACGTAGTTTTAGCTTATAGCCTGGGAGCCTGCCCCAGTCTTTCTCTAATCAATTATCTTATGATTTCTCAATGCTGAGAAGTAGTTCCACAGTTATGACTGTAGACTACAATAAACAGGATCGGGGGCGATAAACTGTCTGACTCTTTCCTGCGAACATAATGATTCAAATTATTGCAGCAGTGATCAGTGAATTGATGTGTCTGGAGAGATAAGACGAATGATGCCTTGTCATCACAGGAAGTGAGGTGTCACCTGCATAGCATATAACCTGGCAATGATCCAGATGCTACAAATATAATACTGTGATTTGCATTAATTTTTATTTTACATTAGTAAAATACATTTCCCTTTTGAACTGTGGTTCCCTCTTTGCTTCTTACAACATTAATAAACATTATAAGGACTCATTCATTGACAGTGACTGTAATTAAACTTTAGACTTAAAAAAAGGTAATAATAAATAATACATTTAGGGCTGCCCCCTAATGAGGCAGGGCAGCGCAACTTCTGAACAAGACGGTGGTACAACCTCCTCTCCTGCTGTCCACTGTGACTGACTTCTGTTTGACAGTGCTGCCAGCAGTCCAGCAGGAGAGACGTACTATGGTGCACTGGGATTTTATAACTGAACGGTGAGCAGGACAGACACTATCACTTTCTCTGACTGGGGAAATCTTATTTTCATATCAAAGGGGATAAGGAAAGGCATTAAGACATGAGTCTTGCAGGAAAAACACAAGACTCATTTAGGCTGATATAGGAGTTTAGTGCAGCACTCAACTTAAAAAAGAAAGAATGAATGATCAAATCTTCTTTCATGATCATGCTACGGAGCGAATGTGTGTGTGTGCTTTTGTTTTACATCTTTGACAGCCTCTTTTCTTGTACCTGTCAAAAATCCATCAGGAAAAAAGCCTCTTCCACTGCTTCCTTTTGTCTAATCTCCTCCTCCCACCACCTTGACCTTGACAAGGTCTCACCTCTGTACATACTGCTGATAACTGACGTAATGAAGTATACGTGTTCTGAGTTTACTCAGATCAATGCTTAAGCTCTTAACTCAAAGAAAGGTAAATAGGTATATATTGGAGGCGTCATTCCTGAGAACAATCGGAGGCTGTTCACAGGTTCCTCCCTCAGTCAATATAAGGCCTCTAAGTCCAAACAACCAATCTGTGGTTTATGTTTCATCACACCTATAATTCAATAGAAAAAGTACAATGGAACAAGAACCAGTCACCCATTACTATCATCATTATTATCAGAATCATCATCATCTTTATTGTCCATTGTGATTCATACTCTTACCCTTGAGTTATCTTTTTGATCCACTCAATACATTTTCTCTCACAAATAATTTCAGAAACAAACAAATGAAAACTAACTAGGTAAACATTACTTAACACAAATGTAAGTTTTAACCACCCAGCATCCAATTAAGTAAATGTATTTCCCAACAGGTCATCCCGGTATTCCTGGATGTACTGGAGGATTCTGCAGGACATTAGTGACATCGCTCAGTGACAATTCATGACATAGGGTGCACTTTATGTAGTGAAATGGAAAGTAAAGGTGTGGTGGATGGGCAAGTAGCAGTGGAGTTTGCATTCAGACACAGTCAAACAGTTTATGTTCACTTTTATTAACTGTAGTAACTGAGTGTTTTAGTTGCCTAACTCTAACCCTACCTTAACCATAGTGTATTTGTCATAACCACCATCTTTATTACATAAATTTAATTGCTATGTACAAATATTCTAGAAAGAAAGATTTTCTTTAAAAGCTGGCATTGGATGTTTAAAAAATGCTATTGAACATTATTCAGGCATTTTATCAGCAGCAGAGGTGTAATTGTCCAGACGGTCTACATGCACCTGAAGCCGACAATGTGGAGTTCTTTTGGTGGTGTTCTGCTAGTTCCTCCTTTTACAAAAACACCCCAAATAACCATGTATTTTTTATTCTGGTTTATTGTAAATTACATTTGATATGGCTGCATTGACATCTGACATCATTTTACCCCATAAACAGAGCATCCATTGCATCTTCATGTAATTCTTTCCAGAATGAGATGAGCAACCCTCATTCATTGGGATGAATGGTGAAGGTACACCAGACATCGTTATTCACATAACCTGAACTTTGAAGAACTTGTAAGGCTTTAGTTGTATGTTCTGCCATGTGTTTCATTAACATTTTGACCACTGAAAGGTGAAGTGAATAACACATGGGTGGGATATATTAAGCAGCAAGTGAAAATGGGCAAGCATAAGGATTTGAGCAACTTT
Organism: Morone saxatilis; assembly: GCF_004916995.1. Taxonomy (NCBI): domain Eukaryota; kingdom Metazoa; phylum Chordata; class Actinopteri; family Moronidae; genus Morone; species Morone saxatilis. The sequence continues at coordinate 4,429,339 of NW_023339763.1, read as the reverse complement.
GACAAGGGGGAAATTGTGATGACTAG
>NW_023339763.1:4417307-4429265 GCF_004916995.1 Morone saxatilis | reverse complement strand
TTATGGCTGATCGGTGTATATGCAAGGCAAGTACAGTTCAATTGTGGGACACATAACAATGAAAAAAAAAGACACTACTATTGATTTTCCTCCACGTTTATGCGAAACATGATAACATTTAAACATAAATGCCTTTGAATTAACTTGGATTTACCTCCTCCTGTGTAGAATTTGATTCATTTGGTGGACCCCAAAAGAGGAGAAAGGGTTTGAGTCACAGTTACAGTACTTGTAATAGAAAAGTATTTTAGTTGCCTATCTTTTATAGCTTGATATCTCAGCTATACTGTAGCTGCCATTTAGGGATACTGTAGGAATAACCAATGTCATTTTTTTTACTGTCAAAAATGATATTCATAACTCTATATAACTATATAATCATTCCAAAAAACTATAAGTGAATATGGGATTTTGCAGAGTTGTCCAGAATAAATGTTCTGTTTTACGCACATGTTGGTGCTTCAGTGACTATGACTACAACCAGGGCTTGCGTAATGCAAGGAAAACTGGCAAAATGTATTTATTCTTCAGATTGGCTTCACACCAAATGGCTTGTTAACATTGCTAGCATTTCAATGTGGCAACAGTCAGATGCTCTCACCTGATGATCAGAAAGACGGAGACAAGAGAGCTGATCTATGGTCAGCTCTGAAGAGGACACCACCACCACCAACACCCCCCACAGTAGGAGTTAATACTGGAGGCTGTCTGATGTCTAGACGAAGCAGATAGCATCAGTCAGTGGTCCAGCAAACAGGAGCCAAAAAAGACTGACCATTGTCTGAAACGTACTATCCACTCAAACCCAATAAACATTTTTAACGGATTTTGTTATAAAAATGCTATAAATCAGTCTCTCAAAAGCCCCTCTTCAAATATCAAATACTTTCCACTGTTTTTACTTCTAAAATATTTTGATTGACATGCCTTTCCTAATCTGCTTTCAGGAAATCAACTCTAAAAACAGCGTTCTGGCATTTATGCAGTCTTATTATTTTGTTCCAAAATGTTTATTTTATTTATTCTTTGCTCTGTTTATTAAGTTTTAAATTTCATTTTAGCTGCAAATATTTGTCTTCTATATATATGCAATGGTTTTTCTGATGATTTCTTTTTTTTTACAGTCTCAAATATACTAGATAGATAGATAGATAGATAGATACCTTGTGAAATTCTCTTCAGTGAAACAAATGCAGTCCCACCCATCTGTTCTATCATCTATTCCCCCTAGGTGTGGTGTCATTTAATGTGTGGTGGTGGTTAAGTACTGTACTGTACACCACACACACAAAAGAGGATTTTCGCTGTCCCGATCCACAGCAACTAACAGCATCAGTTCCCCATTGGAATGGGCTCTATGACAGCAAAGTAAATCAGTGAAAATATTTTAAATATAACATCCACATAGATTGAAGTTGACTTTTTAAAAATACATTTTAAAACAGTTTTGCTGCTGCTCCGTCCACAGTAGTGCTCTTGTCCTGTGTCCTTGTGTTAAGAGTTTAAACAAACTGCAGAGACTACAGCCAACAACTGGTTACGTAAGTTACATTTATTTAGCTGATGCTGTTATTCAAAGTGACAGACAATATAATAATTGCATTCAACCAATATCTGCAATACGCAAGCATAGTGGACAGGCTGGGGTGTATGGTTTAACCATGTCCTGGATGATGGGCCTGAGCCATTTGCAGCACTGTCGGCAAGTACCAGTGTCTTCAATCGGATATGAGCAGCTACCAGTAGCTTGTGCACAGGTCAGAGGGGCGATGTACAGAAGAACTTAGGTAAGTTAAGGTCAGATGGCACAAGCAAGTACACCAGCCAGGAGTAAGTTGCAGTAGTCTAGATGTGTAAAGTCAAGAGGAACCTGTGTCTCCAGGTGAGCATCGCATGTATCCTCCCGTTGTGTAGAATTAACCTGCAGCAGAGGTTTTTTGCAGCGATGCTGGCAGCGAAAGATATCCAGGTCATCCAGTGTCAATGGTTTCCATTACCTATACCTGCTTTTCCTGTGCATGGTCATGGGGAGTTGGAGCCTATCCTGGCTCATATTAAGTTAAAATGCAGGTTCATCCTGGATAGGTTGCTAAACACAAGGACAACCCTTTACACTCTCTCACGTTTACACATAGGGGCAATCCAGAGTCAAGAGTCAGCCTAAGCTGCTTGTCTTGCGCCAACATGCTGCTGTTGTGGACTGCAACAAAGTACATTTACTCATATGCTGTAGATAAAGTAAAATTATGCCTTACATTAAATCACCTTGACTAGCTGCCTCATTAAGATGCAGCATCAACACATTTCAATCAAATAAAGCTGAATAATAACACTTACAGGGGCCATTCTGAGTAAATATCTGCAGGACCAAACTGATTAAATACATTTTCAGTATTTTTATGATACCTTTTTTCATAATCAAATACTATCTTAGAAAAGATGGAAGGAAACGGGAAAAAATTGATGTTTACATTTTAACATTGCTTTATTCAATCATGCTATCATGCTTTAAATGGATTACTAAGAAATTATGATACACATGACAGTTATTTGATTAACAGTTAGTCATGATGTCCCTGATATTCTCACCGCACAGTCAGTAGCACATGTAGCTGGCATGAGCTGCATTTTTCTCCTGTTTGTCATCAGGTTTAACTTCCTCATGCACTGTAACCCAGATGAAACACTGCTAATTTCCATTTTAACATTTAACATTGTCTATATCTTAACTGAGTCTAAGTGAGAACTGAAACCCAGAAATCTCACATTAATCAGTTGTTGGTATTGATCAGCAACCCTCAGCTCCTTGCAGATGTACCCTATTAGAGGTTATGGAGCAGGAAAAATCATATGGAAAACTGGAGGGCGTTAACCAGCTGAGTGTGGAAACGGTGTCCTCATATGCTCTCTGCCTAATGACAACACACTGCCGCTAGAGAGAGAGAGACCAAGGAGAAAGAGGAATGCAGTGTATCCTGTGTCTTTTCTCTCATCCTCCAGATATGGCTTATCCTCCAATTAGATAATAAAGCATAAAAAAACCTAATAAATACTCATTGCAGACACGTTACAAATGTACACACAAATTTCAACTCACAAAATGGAAGTGGTTTTACAGTTTTGGCCTTAGTCCCAACCTGCAGCCTGTTGTTGTGATCATGTTTAATTTTCTTTTAGTTTTTATTTTGCATACTGCGTTATCTGATGTGTTTTTGCTGCATGACTGGAAAATCAAGTAATTCAGTCTTGTAGGTATTTGTTTGACTTCCATGTAAAAAGGCAGAGAAGATAAATAAACCTTTCCAGTACATAAGGTCAGTGAGGATTACTGTGAATACAATTTGGGAAGCTGTTAAATGCAAAAAAAAATGTGTTTTTTTTTTTTTTTTTAATCTTCTCACAAATCCAACCATTAAAAACTTTATGTAACATTAAGTTATCACTTATTTTTGAGTTTCTAAGAATATTGTGATGGTTAAGACGCTAATTAGTTTTATGCTAGCTCGACTGTGTTTCATCATATAAGTTACACAGCTACCTTAGCTAAGCGGTGCTATTTACCTTGATACTGTGTATTTAGCTTCTTTAATGATATAAGTATCTCATTGTACTGTGTTACAGTTTCACAAGATTCCCAGTAAACTTCATGGAAGTGAATCATCTGTGTCATGAAACTATATAGCACTACTGCTATATAGTTACTGCGTCACCCTGTTCATTGTGACATGACATATTTGAGTTAATGATGGCACGTACCGTTGGAGATTGGATTTAGGCCAAGTTTGGAGTCAACTGATTTACAGCAGTAGAACATATACATGTCTTTGTGACTGTGGGCTTTTCATGTGTGAGGATTAAGATTGAAGCTGTGTATTTAGCAATATTTAGCAGAAATGTGAATTGTTGGCCAAGCATATGGTTGGAGAGTGTGAAGCACAATACTGTGGAAGTTGTTTGAGCAGTTTTATGAATGAGCAAACACAAATTTCTTACAGCCTCCTTTTAAGCATATTGGGAGTGAGCGCTTCATACTCAAAGGGTAGCTTGTGGGTGGAGTATCATTTGGAAACAATTCCCAGTGGTATGATTGCCTAATGAAAGCATAATAAAAGTAGAATTAGCCCATTTTAAAAGGAGTAATTAAATCTTAGTCATCGATAATGTAGCTCACAGATCTAGTTCTGTGGCTCCACCCTGTCTGACCCCTCAAAAACAGGGGACACACAAGTGCATAAATCTAATAAAGGTTTCTTAATAAAAGCTTAATAAAATACTACTACGACAGGCTCAGCAGCCATAACTGAGTTATGGTTCCCAAATGTTGCAAAGAGGTTGCAAAATATTACATTTTGCTTTAAATTAACAAACATGCAAGATTTAAGTATGTATTCCTCATTTCGTTAAAGGTCTAGTGTGTAACATTTAGTAGGATCTATTGCCAGGAACAGGTATGTTTTCACTAGTGTAGAATCACCTGAAAATATGAATCATTGGGTTTCTTGTTACCTTAAAATGTGCTGTTTTTATCTATGGAGGGAGCGTGTCCTCTTTCTCTTCCTCTTCTGCCATGTTTCAATAGTAGCCCAGAACGGACACCGTAGTTTTTCCTTCACGCTTGGGAGGCTGAGCTGTATTCAAATGGTTGCAATTTCCAACTTCATCACTAGATGTCACTAAATCCACACTGGACCTTTAAAGTGAAATAGCTCAACAACTATTGGATGAATTTCCTCTCAGGATAATTTGTAAATGTCACCAGGAGGTCAAAATGATAATTTCTCCAATATTGTTGTTTATAAAATATGCAGAACGCGATAAAAAAAGATGTTAAACATGGTAAACATTATACTTACATAACAGGAGCATGTTAGCGATTTTGGTGGGTTTGTAAAGTGTTGACAGGTGGGCTATTACGTTGTTGGGTTTGGTCTTTTTCTCAGATTTGTTGAAAAATAAATAACACCACCCTTATGCTGAGACAGCAGATAGGCTAGGATCCCCACTGCGGGTTGAACCTCCATGCTGGTGATGGAAAACATGGAGGGTTATGCTAAACTTGGCTGGTATTTTTAATTGTCTACTAGACCTCATACAATTCTGTACAATTTGTTTAACATGCACAAGGTATTGTACAAGCTTGCAATGTTGAACTGTGGTATATTTATCCTCTGCAAATATGCGGGCCAACCAGTGGGACGAACTAGACCAGATCAGAAAGGTTCTTGTTATGATATTCAGTATAAACAGAATCCACACCAGTACTGAATTTTCTCACGCTTTACTATTTTCTCTACAGGCTTGACAGCAGTAAAATTATGCAATCAGACAATAACGCCCCAGTGGTACGTTTTTAACTAGGGATAACACAATGTGAATATAGGCTCCATGCCACCCTCTTGCCCCCCTCCATGTACAGTATATTTCTCTAGATCTGCCCCTGCTTAGGTTGATTTCTTTGTTGATTATTTAAGATTCATTTATTCATGTCCTAACTGTATCTGTATTTTTCTGTCTGTCTGGTTGCTGTCTGTCTGGCTGTCTCTCTGTCTGCCGTCAAGATTAAGACTTCTCACCAATAGAAGATAAAAAGGGGAGGGCCAGCTGAAGCAAGAGCGAAAATTAGTGGCGTTTGTCAAAGTTGAGTAAAGAAGGTGTGTTGCATGACTATCTTACGCTTGGCAACTGGTTAAATAGCCTCGTTGCTGCAAGGATGCTGTTCTTATCTCATTCTATATTTGTGCAGTCTATTTCTATTTCCCACGTAAGGGTGTGTCATCTTATTAAACAAAGAAATACCAGAAATGTTTTTGAAGAGTATTTACAATTCATTCCTGTGTCTTTAAAACAAATAAGCATGTACATTGTTTTAGAAAAGGGCAGATGCACATTGATGTGCACAGTTTATCCTGTTGCATCTAGTTGGAGCCAAGCCTCTGAAAACATGTCTCATTTAATGAGCCAGCGTTTACTTCATGTGACCATATGTCCCATAAGTGAAAATTATACTCCCTTTGTGTATCTTTGGTATAATGTAACATATTAAAAGCTACAAAAAACACTGAAGCAAAATACATGGATGACAGATAGATAGATAGATAGACTAGATAGATAGATAGATAAATAGAATAGATAGATAAGATGATAAGATAGACACGATCAGATAGACCTAGATAGCTAGATAGATGATAGATCTGAAGGGACCATTCAACGCATCCAGTAGCCAGCCAGTACCACTATACATACATACACTTAGACATACATTAAACATACATTAAAATTAAAATTAACATTCAAATTAAAACAGTGCAAATGGAGGAGGAAATTGTCCATTGTCTATTGTCCTCCCTGCCTTGACTAAGAGCTGTTGTACAGCTGATGCCAGGGGGACAAAAGAGTTTTTAAGTCTGTTTGGTGGAGCTGGATTGGTCTGCCACTGGCACACCACTCCTCTGCCTGGTAAACGGTGTTCAGAGGGTGGTGGGGCGTTGTTCCAGTATGGACAGCAGTTTGTCCAGGGACCTTTCCCTTTCTGCAAAATGGATTGAGGATCAGTAACTGGAAAAAACCTTCTGGCCTTTGTAGGTTTTCCGTCTCTGACCACAGTCACTGATTTATTTGAAAAAGGGATTTCATTCAAATCTTCAATTTCCTTATCTGGTTTCTAAAGATCTCACAAGGATGATCCTTGTCTTCTATTGGTTTCTATTACATGTCTATTAACCAACAATCTCTTTGTGTAGCTCTCATTACACCCCACGACCTAAAGCTTTAGCAATTTCCTGAACCTGCAGTAAACTTGCAGAAACGGAAAAGATCATGGGTGACTTATTTACACCTGTTGTTTCCTTGTGCCCTGTTGCCCCGGTGGCACACACTAAAAACCACAAGAGAATCATGAACCAAACAGAACCAGACCACTTTTACTAGTTAGGCATGTACAAACAGTAACCAGCAGTTTCCACCAGTCCTAAGATTGTTTGGAATACAATCAGGTTTACCCGCACCTGGCACAGGTGACACTTTTATCAGCGTGACTCATGTATTCGCGTTTCTGTGGGGGGTGGCAGGGAGAATGACACCGTACTGTTCCTCACAAAAATCCACAACACGGCAACAGAACATGAACCAGGACCAGAAATAAAACCTTCAGGTAGGTTTGTGGTACGCAAACTTACTCTTAAAAGATATAATCCAGCGATTGGGAGACCTGCGAGCGGGTGTTTATCGAGAGCGGTGTGTCTAGATTAAAAGAGGGAGAGAGATCACTTGACTGCTAGAAACACTGTGTAGCTTTGGTGTGTGGTGTGGGTGTGTGCTGTTGTGTGTGTGTGTGTGCAGGTGAGAGGACAATATCTCTTGCTTGTTATGCTTCTTATTGTTGTTTTTTGTCCTCGCGGCGGTTTCGTATCTGAATCCCGTACGTCCGTCCCTCCACGTCAGCTAGATTGGAACAAGGACTGTTCTTTCTGCTCTCATTTGGCCCTTGTGCGTGTATCACACGTCTCCTCCAGGTAGGCAGGTCCATACCTTGGGAGCTCAGGTAAAACTACCTGTGAGGCAGAAAGAAGGGGAGGGTGTGGGAGTTCTTCCTTAGCCTTTCAGCTCCAAAAAACAGAAGACGCACGTTAAACAAGTAATAATGACTTTATGGCGATTATACCACCCAAAACTCACAGGGAAGATACATTGTTTAAATAATCATTTTCAATGGCACGAGTGTAGGTCGGCCAATCGAAGTGCCGCCGCAGAACATACAGACAGACGAAAGGGCGGTTTTCACGCAGCTGAAGCCGGTGAGGATGTCGGAAGCGGACGGCTTGGGACCCACGTCCGTGGTTTGAGGACGTCCAAACCCGCGGGTGAAGAGTCTCCGCCTAACCCGCTGAGGACGGCCGGGCGTCCTGGTGAACTGAGGTCCGCCCTCCTCTGGGTGCTTCGAATAACTGTTCACCTATTGATTGTTTTACTCACTTTCGGGTGCTGTGCGCTGCGGGCTGCTTCACGTCAAAGTAAAAATCCGCGGTTTTTGAGGATAAATAACTTCCGTTCCACCAACTTTCGAATTAAGCGCCTAAGGCTGCATGGTGCTGCACAGGTTTTTCTGTTGTCCCGGCCTGGCTTCATCTCACCTGCGCCACACAGGCACGCAGCTCACCTGACGAGGCAGGTTAAACTACGGCACCACCTGGACATGCGTGAGGAGAAACGGCAGGCTCAAACAGCTCCTGGGCAACTAAGTCAGATTGCTGGCAATACTAACTGATTTGACATACACTCTCTCATCTTCGCTCACTCTCTCCACATGCTAAGCCAGGCAACTGATTCTTCACGCTAGAACCTCCCCAGCTTTCGCACGCTCCGCTCGCTTGCACCTCTACTGCTCTGCCTCTTTAACGATCTACCACCAATCCGTCACTTTCTCATCCACACAAGTGCCACGTTCTCTGTTGACTCTGTCATCTCAAACTTTAGATACACATCTAACAGTATTCTCAGGAACTGTACCGAGATACCAGCTCCCTCACCTGGCTATCAAACACTCCGCCTCGCTTGCATCACTGCAAGCTATAAGTCCGCAACCAGTCTCTTCACTGTAAATAATTACCTCTTCTGATAGTACCACAGTACACTGGAAAGCTGAGGGCCAGTAAAAGAGGCTGAAGCACACGACGAGGTTTCTGCTTGTTTCCTCCAGATTATGAATGACCCCCGAACCCGCCGTCAAGCTGGTCTCCAAGAAACTCATCGCGGATTTGCACTCAATGACTGCCGACGAAGCAAGTCGATTCTTAGACAAGTCTGTAAAATGGATTCTCTTTCCCATCATCCATCCCACCTTCCTTTGTAACTCTGTCTTGTCTGCCCAAGATATCGGTGACAAAACTTGTCCTCGCTCTCGCCATGTCGAAATGTGCCCTGACATTTCAGGAAGTGACCCTCACGTCATGTCGTCAGCAGGGGAGCGGTTGCAATGATTACGAAGTACGGACAATCAGGTAATGACTAGAGGCGCATCAAAGAACATTCTTCATGCCACCACCCCCCATCTGCTCTTGTTAAACACGATTACAACGAATCACAAGCAGAGACACTTGACAGCTGCATTAAAGTTAAATTGCGCGGTGAAGATTAGTGCAATTCGGCCCTGCGTGATTGCAACAGACCACACACAGCAAACCCCGGCAACGCCCTCATACGGTGCTCGAACGTTACAGGCTCCTACCAGGTGTTTGGTAAAACCAGGCCGGCACGACCCTACAAACTGCTGCTGCTCCCTCTGTGGGTCCCACATGACCCAGCAACAATGCAGAGCCCCCACTGGATTTGAGTACAGTGACAGATGGTCTGCGTTCCACCTGGCTCTTGGTTGCTTCTTCTTGTATAACCTCTGTGGTGTCGATGTACGGCGTGGACTATGAATTCCTGCGTGCGCAACTCACTCTCTCCGCCACCAAGCGGTCAATGGTCTAGTAGGCCTGGCTTGTATGCATGGTTGATGTTTTATGCAAACGCTAAGGAGTGTAAGGCGGACTCCACATGCTGAGCTCGTTTTGGAGCTTCGACTTTCACCTCCGGGCATCTCGTCACCTTGGACAGGTGCAGGAGATCCCTGAAAGGCTAATGTGCACAACACGTGAAACGCCAGATACTCCCACTTTTGGATGATCAGGAGTTTGTCTCTGCCCTCTCCACGTTTTCTTCTTTTTAAAATACTTTTTATTGTAATGTAAACCATGTCTCTACCCCAATTAGTCCTTTTTCTATCTACAAAACATCAGTTTTGTAAATAAATTCTGATTGTAAACATAATACAGTGTAATATTTAACATTTCCCCCCACCGCCGCGCAGACCAAAACCCCGACACCGCCCGCCCCCGCGGCCCCGCAGCCCCCGCGGGCCCCCGGAGAATGTTTAAAGCGCTAGACACTGCTCACTCACCTCACCGCCCCCCCGCGCCCTCCCATGAACCTCGCCCCCACCCCCTACTGATACCTTCTGCTTTTCAACAGTGTCTTAAAAACCCCCAGAAGTCCATATTCCGCTTTTGCTTCTGCTTGCTCTAGTCTTGCTATAACTTATTTGGGTCATACTACCGCACTGCGATACGTAGAGAGTGAGAAACGGAAGTCGCGAATCGCGAATCAACATTCAACGTAAATCCAAGTTTGACCCACGTCACGTCAGATGGATTTTTTACGTCCCTGCAGGGTGTCTTTACAAGCAATCGAACGAGAACAACCTCCCCACCAATGCCCACAACCTCACTATCACACCTGTCATCAAACTACGACTTCTTGTTACTGTTTCTTGCGATGTGCGCAGACCCTAGTGGCGCAGACATACTGGACATCACCTCGTTTCTCAGTTCATTGAACCAACACTGCTGCAAAATGCCAATATGTTGTTCTTCCCCTTGTGGTTTTCTTAGCTAACCTCAATGTCTTCTTCCTTATCTTCAAGTTTTTATTCCTGGGTGTAGCTGCTCTGTCCTGTCTTGCTACAATGTAAATGTAGGTCAGTCATAACACAGAGAAGAATTTATTTGTTATACGCCAACATGGACTAGTTTGCGTGCTGGCTTGGTTGGATCTCACAAATCACAATGTAATCCCGCAGCTGAAACCTGCACAGCACTGCGGAGCACCGGTTTTTAAGTTGTGAATCCAGGGTGACTTCAAGCCATCCATAAGACAAAATCTCTTGTAAAGAATCATCCTGCATTATTCGCCTTCGAACTCAAACAACTTCAGCAGTCATACCTACTTTTTAACATAAAACAGCCCCAATGTGATACTTCTGTACGACCAGCATGGTTTGGGTATGTGACTTTATGGCTGTCTTCTCTGAGGTTTCGCCTCCGAACGCAGTGGCTAACATTCTCCACACTGCCTTTTCTCCTCTTCGTTTTCGTTGCAGCTAACATGCAAGCTGTTCTGATGTTATGCAAAACATGCTGGGTTGGTCAAGAATGGCCAGCCCAAAGAAGAAGCTCAGCGCGTTACAACACAGAAAAATGTTTAACCCCTAAGGCAAATGAACTGCCAACCCGCAGCAGAGCGTTCCCCTTCATCGTGCTTCCTTGATCTCCACTACTACAATTGGGGTGCACGAAGCTCGTGTTTGTCAAACACATTCCTCACAGATCCACAGCAGGTCCACTCCTCCCGTTCTTTCAGTCCTTCTTTCGTCTCCTGTCTATGTAGATTTGCGTCTTCAGGGTTTTCGACCCTCTCGCCACAACAGAAAGATTGGGGGGTGCGGGGATTCTGCTTCTTTTCTTTTTTTCAAACTTTCTTTTTTTCTTCTTTTTTTCTTGCTTTCTTTGTGTCATGTGTCTGGTGTTTTTAAAGAGCACTTTACTGAGCCTGTATCCGTGACAGCAGTATGGTTGCCCAACCTGTCTGGACGCAGGGCCCGCACTCTCCGCAGGCTGCCACGAGGCACGCTGGCTACGTGGCAGGCCCGACCTCCATAGAAAGTCACCACGCAGCAGTGAAAGGCTGATGAGGCCCCCTCCCACGAGCACCATCGTCACCACCTGCCGTAGGGGCCCTTTGGCTCACTATGTGTCTTTGCTTGGTGTTTAATTCAGTGCTTTTCATGCCTGTGTGCTGAGTAATTTGTCAAAAAATTGTCAGCTTTGAGGATGGTTAAAGCAGTTCAGTCCTCCATACAGATGAAAAGTGAAAAATTTACCATTTCTTGTTACTCAGTCTTCCTTTATATACCTCCTGCCGCTGTAAACACCCAACGCTGACATTGATGGTCAATGCACACTGCATTTTCTTATCAGGCTGCCTTGCTCTAGTCTTTACATCAGCTATCCCCCTTTACTGCCACATTTCAGATTTTAACACATTCACCCCAGCGGGATGGCAGAGGCTGCCCTTGCCGTCTAACCCTTATAAACGTTTGTCACTGCGCAATAGTGTCAGCCAAACAGTCTACGTATTACA
>NW_023339763.1:4397841-4417282 GCF_004916995.1 Morone saxatilis | reverse complement strand
TCTCTGACCACAGGTCACTGATTTATTGAAAAAGGGATTTCATTCATTTCATTTCTTATCTTGTTTCTAAGATCTCACAAAGATGATCCTTGTCTTTATATGTTTCTATTATACTTCTATTAAACAATTCTTGTGTGTAGCTCTCATTACACACCACGACTAAAGCTTTAGCATTTCCTGAACCTGCAGTAACTTGCAAAGAAAAGCAGTCATGGTGACTTTTAATTGTTTCCTGTGTGTTGCCGTGCACACACTAAAAAAAGAGATATGACCAAAGAACAACACTTTTACTAGTAGGATGTAAAACAGTACAGACGCACAGTTTCACCAGTCTATTGTTGAATACAATAGGTTTTAACGGTGCATGGCCACAGGTGAACTTTATCAGCGTGACTCATGTATTGCTTTCTGTGTGTGGCAGGGATGCACGTTATTTCAAAAATCACAAACGGAAGAAACATGACCAGGAAAGAAATAAAAAACCTTCAGGTAGTTTGTGGTAGAAATTACTTTAAAGATATAATCCAGCTAATTTGAACTCACTTTTATCAGAGCAGATTTCTATTAAAAGAAAAAAAAAGATCAGCTTGACTGTAGAAAACAAGCTTGTAGTTTGTGTGTGTGTGTGCAGGTGAGAGGACAATACCTTGCCTGATGCCCTCCAGTTGTTTTTTCCTCTTTTCCTGAATCCCTCAGGTAGGTCCCTCCCTCCACTCAGCTGATTGGACCACAGGACTGTTCTTTCTGCTCTCATTGGCTGTGCCGTGTATTCACCGTCTCCTCCAGGTAGCAGGTCCATACTTGAGCTCAGGTAAAACCTACCTGTGAGACAGAAGAGAGGGGAGGGCTGTGGGATTCTTCCTTAGCTTTCAGCTCCAACAAGACGCAGTTAACAGTAATAACTACTTTATGCGATTATAACCCAAACTCACAGGAAGATACATTTGTTTAAATAATCATTTTAATGGCAACGAGTGTAGGACTGGCCATGAATCCGCCGCATACGACAGACGAAAGGGCGGTTTTCACGCAGCTGAAGCCGGTGAGGATGTCGGGAGCGGACGGCTCTGAGGACACGTCCGTGTTTGAGGACGTCAAACCCGCGGTGAGAGTCTCCGCCTACCCGCTGAGGACGGCCGGGCTCCTGGTGAACTGGAGGTCCGGCCTCTCTGGGTGCTTCGATAACTGTTCACTATTGATTTTTTTTACCTTCACTTTCATGTGTGGCTGCAGGGGCTGCTTCAGTCAAAGTAAAAACTGGTTTTGAGGATAAACTAACCTGTTCACAACCTTTCAATTAGCGCTAAGCTGCATGGTGTGCACATTTTTCTGTTTGTCCGGCTGGTTTTACCTGTGAAAGGACGCAGCTCACCTGTACAGGCAGGTTAAAGTCCTACACACACACCTGACATGTTAGAAAACGCAGGTAAAGTCCTGGGGCAACTAGTGGCAGTTGTGCAATATAAATGATTGAATACAACTTTATTTGTACTTCTGCAATGTAAGGAACATTGATTTTAGTAGACTCAGTTTGAAGCTGCTGTTGATTTATGTTGCTTTTAAGATTCTATAATGTCATTCTCATACACACAGTGCAGTTTTGTTGATTGTATTAACTTTAGATACAGTTACAGTTATTTCAGGATGTAGAGATAAGCTTTGTATACACACTGTGTTGATATGAATATACTGCAAAGTTTATTTCATATTATTTTGATAGTACACATACACTAAGCTGGGCCAGTAAAGAGCTGAAGCACACACGAGGTTTCCTGCTTGTTTCCTCAGATTATGAATACCGAACCCGCCTGTCCAAGCTGTTCAGTCATGGGATTTGATCACATGATGGAGAAGCAAGTTGACTTTTAGACAAGTCTGTAAAATGGATTCTTCTCCATCAATCATCACATTCCTTTGTAGATCTGTCTGTCTGCCCAAGATAATCGGTGAAAACTTGTTGCTCTGATGTCGGAAATGTGCCTGAACATTTCAGGAAGTGACTCACGTCATGTTGTAGCAGGGGAGGGTTGCATGATTAAAGTAGGAAATCGGTAATACTAGAGGATAAAGAACATTTCATGACCACCCCCCATCGCTTTGTTAAACACGATACAACCGATCACAGCAGAGACATGACAGCTGCATTAAAGTTAAATGGCGGTGAATTGTGAATTGGCCCTGCGTGATTACAACAGAACCCAAACAGAAACCGGATGCCTCATACGGTGCTGAGTTAGGCCTCCTACCAGGTGTTTGGTAAACAGGCGGCAGACCCTAAAACTGCTCTGCTCCTCTGTGGGTCCCACATGACCAGCAAATGCAGAGCCCCACTGGATTTGATACAGTGAAGATGTTGGTTCACCTGGCTCTTGGTTGCTTTTTTGTTATTCTCTGGTGGTGTCGATGTAGGTGGATATGATTACCTGCGTGCAACATATTCCGCACAAAGCGTCATGTGTTGAGTAGGCCCCGGCTTATGCTGTTGATTTTTATGCAAACGTGGAGTGTAAGCGGTCACATGCTGGAGCTGTTTTGAGCTGACTTTATGGGCATTGTCACTTGGACAGGTGCAGGAGTCCTAAAGGCTATGTGCAACAGTGAAACTCAGATACTCACTTTTGGATGGATCAGGAGTTTGTCTTGCCTTGTTTTCTTCTTTTTAAAATATTTTTTGTATGTAACCATGTCTCTACCAATTGTCCTTTTTCTATCTAAAACATCCAGTTTTGTATAAATTCTGATTGTAAATAATAACGATGTAATATTTAACATTTCCACATTAGAATGTCTTAAAGCGCTAGACATGCTATATACTATATGCTATATATTCTGTTTTCCAACAGTGTTTAAACCCAGAGTCATATTTCCGTTTGCTTGCTTGCCTCTAGTTGCTATAACTTTTGGGTATATACATGGGATACGTCAGAGAGTGAGAAAGGAAGTCGGCGAATGCGAATCAAATTAACGTAAATCCAAGTTTACACGTCACGTCAGATGGATTTTACGTCTGCAAGGGTGGTTTAACAATGAAGAGAACAACTCCCACAATCCCAAACTACTTCACACTGTCATCAAACTACGACTTTTGTTACTGTTTTGATGTGCGAGACCCCCTAGTGGCAGAATATGACATACTCGGTTTTCAGTTCATTGAAAAATGTGCACAAATGCTCAAATGTTGTTTTCTTGTGGTTTTTTTAGTTACTATGTCTTCTTCTATCTTCAAGTTTTTATTCTGGGTGAGCTGCTCTGCCTGTCTTGCTACAATGCTAAATGTAGGTCAGTCATAAACAGAGAAGAATTATTTTATAGCCCAAATGAACTAGTTTGTGTGCTTGTTGGATCTCACAAATCACAATGTAATGCAGCTGAAAACCTGAGCATGAGCACAGGTTTTAGTTGTCAATCAGTGACTTCAGCATCATAAGACAAATCTTTGTAAGAATCATCTGACATTATTGCTTCGAATAAAACAACTTAGAAGTATATATTTTAACATAAAAACACCATGTGATACTTCTGTAACAGCATGGTTTATGTGACTTTTGGTGTTTCCTCTGAGGTTTCGCTCGAGACAAGTGGCTAACATTCAACTGCTTTTTCTCTTGTTTCTCGTTGCAGTAACATGCAGTGTTTGATGTTATGCAAAACATGACTTTGTCAAGAACAAAGAAGTCAGGTTAAGAGAAATGGTTACCCCTAAGGCAAATGAATGCCAACCGCAGCAGAGGGTTCACCTTATGTGCTCTTGATTCACTATAAATGTGCATGAAGTGTGTTTCTCAAACACATTCCTCACAGATCACAGCAGGTCACTCTCCGTCTCTTTCATCCTTTTTCGTCTCCTGTCTATAATTTGGTTTCAGGGTTTTCGACTTAAGCACAACAGAAAGTTGGGGGGTGGGGGGATTCTGCTTCTTTTCTTTTTTTCACTTTCTTTTTTTTCTTCTTTTTTTCTTCTTTCTTTGTGTCATTGTGTTGGTGTTTTAAAGAGCACTTAACTGAGCCTGTATCGTGACAGCAGTATGTTGCCCAACCTGTCTGAGCAGGGCCCGCATCTCCGCAGGCTGCCTCGAGGCAGTGGGTAGGATGATAAAGGCCGACCTCATGAGAAAGTCACAGCAGCAGTGAAAGGCTGATGAGGCTCCACGAGCACATGTCACATGCGTAGGGGCCTTTGGCTCACTTGTGTCTTTGTTGTGTTTATCAGTGTTTATGCTGTGTGCTGAGTAATTTGTCAAAAAATTGTCAGTTTGAGGATGTTAAAGCAGTTCAGTCCTCCATAAGATGAAAAGTGAAAATACATTTTGTATACTCAGTCTCTTTATATACTTGCTGTAAACCCAACGCTGACATTATGGTATGCACATGCATTTTTATGGTGCCTTTCTAGTCTTACATCCAGTAGTCCCCCTTTATGCTACATTTCAGATTTACACATTCACACACTGATGGCAGAGGCTGCCTTGCCTCTACCTTATAAAGTTGTCATGGCAATAGTGTCAGCAAACAGTTACGTATTTACACACCTCCTCCTTTTAGCTCTGTTATAGTACTCTATGAACTCCTGAAGCAAATGTCTGACTCTTTTGCTGCTAAATGTTCATCAGCTAGTCACTTTACTTGCCAATTGGTGCTGGGTAAGTAGTGTATCAGGTTTCAGAGCTTTTTTCCTGAAAACAGCTGTAAATAAGGTTGATGAGAGCTGAGAAAGTCAACCAATTATTTCAACTACTCTTGCATAACCCATAAGTGGAGGAATGTCCTTTTGTCTCTTATACACTTGTGGTATTTGGATAATTTTGGAGTTGATCTGCAAGAGGGTTCTGTAAGTGTTACCATTAATCTGTCTTTGGAGCCAGAATCGCCCTTTTCAGTGAACATAAGAGTGGCATTTATACACACAGGTAATAACTCGCCTGCTGACTGTAAAAGCGTAGTGACTGTTTAAAGAGCATTGTGGTCAAGTATTTTTTGTGTGTTTGGTCTGTGATGTTTCTACACTGACCAGACATTGCATTTAATGATACCATTATTCATCAGTTGCCATTGGATGAATGGTGCAGTGTAGAGCTGCAACTATTATTTTCACTATCAAGCGTCCTATTTTTTTTATTATTGGATCAGTCCTTTGGTCTATAAAATGTCAGAAAACAGTGAGAAATGCCCATTGGAAGTTCCCAGAGCCAAATGTGACGTCTTAAAAATGTTGTTTGGTGCAACCAACAGTCCAAAACTCAAAGCTATTCTGTTTACTTTGATACAAATCAGTGAAAAGTGATAAATCCCTAATTTAGTTTCACTTGTCATCAAAACATGGATTAGACCTAATTTATTTCATTTTTGTTCATTAGTTTTGTGTCCATATTCAAACAGTGTATGTTTTATTCTGGGATTAATAAGTAACTTATATGAAACCTATTTCCAGATTCTTTTGCCATTATATCATTAATGGGTTTCTAGGAAGACTGTATATAGACGACAGGGGAAGTTACAGAGTAACTTTATGACATACAGCTCAAGATTGTGTTGCCAGTCATGCCTAATGATTCCTGAAGATCAATACTGAGATATAGTTTTGTTTTTTTTTACATCCTGGGACTCTACCGGGACCCCACAGTGTTTGAGTTTATGCTTCTGATGCCTTGTTTTGACTTGACTAACCCACTTACATATGTTTCCGTCATGTCAGCCTTCCACCGGTGAATTGTTGCACATTCTCCTATCTTTTTCCGCTCTTTCGTTGCTGCCGTTTTTCATGCCCCTGAAGGCTGAAATGGTTTTGGTTTGACTAATGATTTGACTTCCAGGACAACACAAGCAGCTGATTTGCATCTGAGCAAGCATCTACAGGCAGCAAGTCTCAGCTCACAGAATCCCACAGTGATTGGTGATGTGAGTTTAAGTGTGATTTGAGGAGAGTTAATTCATTTTGACTTTTTTTGTGAAATGTAGGTTGGATTTGATATTGGGTTTGAGTTAAAAGAGAGTTCCAGCTTTTAGCTCAGTGACTGATTTTGTGTATAACATCTCTTAAAGTGTTGTTATTGTGCTAAATGGCTGTCAGTGGTGACCAACACTACTGGCTCTGTTTGTATGCTTTTTCACAGTGAAAATTCCGATGTGATCAGAATAAAGCAGTTCTCAGATTATTGCAGCTGCTTTTAAACACCTTTAACCAGGTTGCCTTACTTGTATTTATCACCAGCATAACTTGACAGAACTTGTGCTTCAAAAAACTCCTGGCATATATACACCTCAACCTGGGTTTATAGACCGAACTGATTGCAAAATACTGTAAAATAGAGCAACATACAGCTGAGCCTGAGAAGAAAAACTTGGTTTTTGAGGCAACTGCAAAAGTTCACAACTAAAAAGAAATAGCTTTAAGCTGTTTTGCAAATTCATCAATAAGAACAGTAAACACCAACAAATTATTCCGTTTTTTGTAGCTTTTTTTGAGAGGTTCTATTGAGCTGTGGTGAAGCTGTATTATGTTTGCTAAAAAAGAGACATCGATGGCTGATAAACGAGTTAATTATCAGCCTAGTGTATTATGCAAACCCATAAATCAGTCTGATCCTCTTGCAGGGTGTCAGTTTACCAGCAAACCAGAGTGGAACCACGATTCATCATTTGACTCATACTGTTCTCTGTTCAGATTGTTTGGTCTGCTAATGTCACCTGTACCCATCATGCCCGGCCGTATTTCTGTACCAGACAACACATGTCATACCAGACAGTCTTATTCTGCTGTTGCTTAATACCTGCGGTCTGCAAACTCATCCACTGAAGCTGCAAAATCTCTTTAATGACTACCACTGTTTGCCTTCCATATGTCTGGAATAACAGTGAAAATTGTTTGGGTGGATAAAAACAAAAGGTGAAATCACTTTGTGGTGAGGGAAACAGACGAGGATGTGCTTGCACATTGTCATCTAACAAGTCTGTTATTCGAACGTTGTCTTTAGTTTCTTCAGGCTGTCTGAATTCCTTAAAATGTAAAGTTAAGTCATAGCCTTATGTATCTTTACACAGGTTATTCTTAAGTATCTTGTGACATTTAAAATCAAAATACCAGTAGAGGTTTCAGCACTGGAAATGCCCCAAGACACCCCACCCCCCCTTACTGCAAGCTAAATTTGAGAAGGACCTTTTCTGTTTTGTGGGACAATATAGAACAAAGACTGACAAGAAATAAGAGACAGAAATAGGATAACACGTGAGAGAGGTTATTGTTTGGACGAGTAGTTAACCTGGATATAACGATATTGCAGTTGGTTCCAAAAAAATCTGTCCCAAAATGATTTATGTTTGCACAATGATTAATGGCAAAGAAAAAATTCTGTTACAGACGTATCGGTTCATGTTACAGCTTATTTGAAATAACAGAATTGACACTGCGGTGCACCATAAAGTTATCAACAGCACAAACAATAAAAACATCCTGATACATTTTAATCCATTATGAGCCAAGTCAGGTAGTTAGAAAAGTGGGATTGCTGTAATCCATGAAAACATCAGTCAGTATGTGTACATATATGGACATACCTTTTATGTGCATACAGTGCGTTAGTATACCATATATATCTTCATTTATGGACATTTATGTGTGAATCATTGAAAGTCATATATCATACATACTTTTATGTCACAGACCAGCAGCCTTAATTTTGATGATATGGGCGACACATATATTGATATCCTGCTATATTTTACTTTTATACATGCCCATATACTGTATAGACATAGCTCGGATGGGGATATTATAGATTTGTTTATATGATGTATCATTTATTTAACTTCACGAGAAGAAGAAGAAGAAGGCAAACATGTTTTTAACACCAAAGTATTGTCCAAAGTTATCAAAGACAGTTTCCTGATTTTCCCAGATAAGCAAAACTGGAGTTTGGCCATCCGACAGTTAACTCATCACTGTCCTGAGAAGCCAAAACAAGCCTCCCTATCTCTCCCTCCATCAGTGGCCATAACACGTCACGACAGTCTCAAAGGTTTTGTTTTTGCTCTGATGAACATGTCATGATTTCTGTTCTGTTGATTTACAGCGAGCAGACCTGTGGCCCCCAACACTATCAGTTCCGTTTTTTTTATGGAGATGCAAAGGCGAATGGCCACTGTTTCTCTGCATTCCTAAGGGCCATAAAGGAAAACCGGTGTGCAGAAGCTGCCATTTGTTTTACAATTAGCAGTGGAAGTGGTATGATGAATATGGCAGACGTTGTAGCTTGGATGCTTTTAGGTCAGAGGAAGCGCAGGTCAGCCAAAGGGCTGCTTTGATTGTTTTTGTCTCTATTAAGATAACTGTCTCAGTATGAGGCTGACATCTGTAGATGTAGTTTAACCACCTTTTGTGGATTTCATAGACATTTTAATAAGCTAAATTTAAGATGAATAGTAATATTTCTATCACATACATCATAGGAAGATACGGTTTTTGTAATTAGGTTTGATGCCCCCTGAATCTCCAAGGACAGATTTCTGACAGTCGAACCTTTGTGGAAAAAACTTAGTAGGTTATGGCATCACTAAGAACATCATGTTAGCTCTTATTTATTTCAAATTCACTCTGTTGTTTGGTAACAAAATGCAGACGTTTCAAAATCGTATCAGCTGTAGTAAACAATAATATAACTTTGTCAGCAAAAGCAGACAAGATGTTCAGCGTGGTGGATTACCATCTCACGCAACATTTTGAGCCTCTGCAAGCTGAATGGAAAAGCTGCAAGGATTAAGATGGGAAAAATGTAAAAAATCAAGCATACTGGTACGATTGTAAAATGGATAGCAGTGTAAAGTACTCTTTGTAGTAAATGGGGGTTAAACATATGAAGGTCCTTTAAGGATGTCATATTGGCCGAAAGTGTGGAAACTCCCGCTCCGTCCCATAAACCTGAACAGAACTGATAAGAGACTGTTTATCAGGCAGAAGGATTCATAGCCGAGTGCATGTTCTCCAATTATTAACTGACAAAGTCTTGGCCCCCGAACATATTCTACTCGTTTACCACATAAAATGATACAGAGACATTAAGAATTGTAGTTCATCAACTAAACTTTGCTTTGAGGTTGCCGTGACTCTTGTTTAATGTGTTGTTAAGTTAACATTACTAACAAGGCAAATACACACACATACCTTCTTATTCAAAATGTCAGGGTTTCCTTTAGCTGTTAAAATATAATATAAAATATCAGCGACATTTCCACTGAAGTTCATTGGATTGATATAGTAGGGTGATATTGATTGATACTGAGTGTTCTTGAGGGCTTCAAACCCTGACCAGAGATTTTAATTCCTCTCTGAAAACGGAGGAGGAACCTGCTGATTTATGACTTTAAAGGTTATCGGTTTTTATCCAGGGAAGTTTTGCTGAGCATGTGTGCAGTTATTGACTTTAAATTGCAGAGTCAATCTCAGGATAATTTTTTGTGCATTTCTTTTATTTTGAAAATAGCAGCTAGTTCATCTCATAGACATCCATCAATTGAGCTAAGACGGGCTAACCCTATGCTCCAACATGCTTTCCAACTACATGCAGACACAGAAGATTTATAAAGGTGCTGTTTAGGAAACTGCAGCTGCATCCTCGGGTTGATAACACTGACCTTTCTCTAGACACTGTCGTCTTTGCATGTACAGCACAGAAAAGAGGCTAAATGGAGAAATTTCCGAAGCGAGAAAAGATGCAAGCGAATCAGAGAGCGGAGGGTGACAGGAAGAGGGATCAACAGCAGGCCAGCAGGGGACGTGGCCAAGGGCGCCCAAGGGTTGTAGCTGCCAGCAGCCCAGCAGCACAGGGCCTGTTTGTCCCATCCTGAAAGGCACACAGGAACCCTCAGTGGGAAGGAAACAGAGAGGCTGTTTTTGTTTTCTTTTTTTCCTCAGTAAATACCCAAGACTTTAATTTCACCAAGCGCTCAGATTGCACTGATGACAAGGCGGTGTGAGTTTGCCGAGCGACGAATGATGGACATCTATTAGACACACACACACACACACACACATACATACACAGACACTTGCACATGAAAAATTACGAGTAAAGAATACATTTGGGCCAAGATGTTTTCACTGTTTGTACTGACCAGTAAAACACAAAAATATGCCTCTAGCCTAAATCCTTTTCTGAAAAAGATTTGTTGCATTTTTTTCAGTAACTATACCTGTTGCAAATACTGACACATGTTTTATCCAACTACAGACTGAACTGAATATACGTTATTAGTAAATTAAGACGAAGCCTTGAGCAAACAAAGCTGAAATTTGAATTTGAAAACCACATTAAAACACATGACATATCCACTTACAAACAAACAAACACATTAGTACTGTATTTATACACACAAAACACAAACTAAACACATAGAACTGACCTCTCAGACTGAAGTGCCCACAGAACAATAACACTCCAAGGTTTGTGTATGAAAATATATTAGCTGATTGTTAATGGAGGGATGGGGAGTGTGTGTGTGTGTCTGTGTGTGTGTGTGTGCTGACAGTGCTGGCACTTGAAGCACTGCTGCAGAATAACAGTGTTGAAACGGGGCTTCTCTGCGGCTTTGTGCCTCCTGCTCAGCTGCTGGACGCGACCTCGAGCACATCAGCACCTCATTAGGTCATTTGTCCCAAATTCAGTCGATGCAGTCCAGGACTCCACTGTGCACTCTGGGTAGTGATTTCTAAATGGGGTGCAGTTCCTTACAGTTCAGCTGCCACTGATCAAGACAACTTAGAAACTCAATCAAATATAAATGTACAAAAATATATAAAAAAATACTGTAATTAGATCATCATTGACTATAAACCAGTGTTGAAATGACACATGGATTAGTATAGTCTATGTTTTGTTTTTTGTTTTTCTCTCCGGTCTTGCCTCCTTCCCGTCATACTTGCTTCAGTGCTGTGTGTCTTGTGACAGTGAGGACTCGATTCGTCTGGCAGGTCTATTTTTACCTGACAGTGTTTAAGTTTCTCTGAGTCTTTCTCATGCCTTCAGCCTTTGTTTTGGTTTGTCTGAATGCTTTTTCCTTCATCATCTTCACGCATCAGAACGCTTCCATCGACCACACCCACGGAGCGATCGTGTGTCGGTTAGCCGATGTGTCTGCTTGTGCACGCCTTCATTTGCATGCATTTGTGTGTGCATCCATACTGTACATTCACTTTTTTGCATTTTTGTGGCATATGCATGTGTGCATCTCTGTGTGTGTGTGTGTGTCTGTGTGTTTGTGTGTGGTCTCTGCAGCGTAGATTCTTTACGTAACAGCTTATGCACGTCTAGAGGAGTGATTGTCCGCTTCATAGACTCTGAATGACACACACACACAGACGCACACCCGTTAATCAGGATTAAGATCACATAATGCCGTTAACCTAAACAAAGGAAAATACCTGCGATTTATTTTCTTATACGCTCCTCCACCTGTCCAGTCTTGTTGCGTAAAAAGCTCTTCTCTGTATTTAACAAAGGTACTATTTCCAAACCTGTCACACAAGTAGATCTGATCGTATTTGACTCAGAGTTGCAATGTGGTTGTCCTGGCAATGTAAGCAAAAGGCAATAACATAATAATCCTCAAATATAAATTTTCCTATTGTTTAACTCATACATGGAAATACCTGACATCAGGCCGACTTCAAACCAGTAAGAATAAACATATAAAAACATAAATACAGAAATGTTGATGTGGAAATAACCAGTGTACATTGGACTGGCATCAAGTTCCAAACGCTAAGGCCACAACCCCTTTTGGGAATCATGCTATCATATAACGAGAAAACCAGGAACATTTTAATTTTTAGTTGCAGAATTTTAATTTTTAGTTGCAGAATTAGGGCTGAGAATAGATTTTGTGTCTGCATTATAGTTAATTAAGGTTTTGGTTTCTTAACTTAACTTTATCTGCCTTGTACTGTGCTTTACTCCTCTTGTGGCTTGGTCTCATCTTCTCCCTTCCTGTGTCCTAGGGGGACTCTTCTTGGGAAACAACTGTTGTATAGTGAGAGCTTATGAAAATGCAGTTGCATTATTGTCACCCAAGAGCAATAACAATCTACAGATTATAATTTCTTACCAATTAACAGGTACTGATCACTGATAAATACATCTCCAAACATGCAGCTTAGATTTGGATGTAGGTGAAATCTATCTTCAGCTGTCAGTCCCTAATCCTGGTCCTGGTTGTTTGTCAGGGCAGTGAGCTCCATTGGGAAACAGGAATGTGAGGTATGAAGGAGTGGAGGATGATGGAAGGATGGAGGAGGGACTCCTGGTACCAACTTCTCTAAAACTTTTCTTTCATCCTTAACAGTTTTCTTTCTTTTTTTTATTACCCTGCTGTCTCTCTTTCCCCCCTATATATTTATGAATTTGGCTTTACTTGTTTCTATTAATGGTGGATTGGGTGGAACTGAGCCATGTCACAACCACCTTATCATCATCTGCAGTGCATTAATCTCACAAAATAATTACACCAGTTAAACAAATACTCCATCCATGTCGATGTTAAACAAATACTGCGCCAAACAGTAGCTGCTGCTGCTGTGGATATTTCCAGAGTGTCCTCCGAAAGCTTTTAAAATCCTATAATTGATCAATTGACTTAAACATGTTTTCACACTCAGTGGAACCCCAAACCCTGGAAGTGATGTTACAGGATATTATACATTGATAGTTGGTGTTATTCCCTCAGAAAACAGTAAGGGCTTTGTTCTCTTAAGTTGCCATTTAGCACCAATGACATTAAAAAAATCATAAAAGGAGAAAGTCAACATAGAAGAGGAAGAGACCAACTCTGATACGCATAGTAACCAAATAGAATAGACTAAAATGCACTACATCTTCTAGACAGGTGGGAGTTGTGAGTTTGAACAGTCCTGGACACACCTCACTGTTCATGAACTAGCTGGCTCGGTTGGTCTGTTTACATGGCATGGTTGACTGAGAGCAGGTTAATACTCTGGTGTAAACCAAAAGATTTGGTAAGAAATTTGGCTGAGTGTAGAAGATGGAGCAGGTTGTACAAAGTAACGTCTAGACTCCCAGTCCTCATTACACATGTTGAAGCCCTCCTTTAACCTTCTCTCTCCTTTGTTTCTTTTCAGACTCAACTAGAGTTGGACAAATACCTCCCCCAGGTCAACAGTCCTCTTTTGAGTCTCTCGGCCGACACTGGTGACAAGAAATACAGACGAGAGAGCGCCTCCGTGGTCGACGAGTACTTCTCGGAGGACAAACCTAATGCCCCTTACAGCCTCAACATCAACGTCATCCTTCCCAGCACCACTCACCTCCGCACAGGCCTCTACCGGCCTAACACCAAGACCCTCACGCCACAGCAGATCAAGACAGAACCCGGGCTGGAGGTCCCCTGCTCCATCCCCACCACCCAGGCCCTGCCAGACTTCACCTCCGTCTTCAGTGTGCCGCCTGTCGTCAACAACGTTTTTATCAAACCAGACATGAGCTCTGGAGGAGTAGTGAGTGTGTCCGCAGCACAGCAGCAGCAACAGCAGCAGCCACATTTGGACACAGAGCTTCACATCGGCCCTCCTGCCCCCCAGCAGCAGGTCTACCACATGCCCATCACCAGCTGTGCTGACCTCACCATGACTCTGTCCCATACCAGTCCGTCTGCACATGGCTCCACCGGTACTAGGACCATGCTGAACCTCGGCGGCGTTGCATTGCCAACATCCAACGGCAACTACATGATGGCAGAACACCACCTGCACCATGGTTACTACCAGGCCTCTCCGACCAACTCATCACAGCACACAGCGCCCCACAGTCTGCCACCCTCACCCCCAAACTCTCAGCCAGGGAGCCCAGACGGTCAGGCAGAGCTGCTCAGCTTAGCACCTCAACCTCCGCCTCCATACCAGCAGCGTCTGGATAATATAAAGGTGACAGGGTTGTCTCCACATGCCTTGCTGATGACACATGGCCAGGGTGTCCTGACAGGTCCCAAATACAACAGGCGGAACAACCCAGAGCTGGAGAAGAGGAGGATCCACTTCTGTGACTACCCAGGTCTGTGGTTTATTTGTAATTTAAGAATACATTTTGAGTGTGAGAGTGAGAGAATAATTCTGGTGCTCTTTGGTTTCAACAGGTGTTCTACTTGTGTCAAGGAATATAGTGACAATGACTAAACTAATTATTCTACTAAATTTAGTTTCAAGACTAAAACTGATTCCACTGAAATTAAGTTATCTGACTTTATTGGCAGTTTATTATGTGTTGTATCATTAGAGCCAGTACAGTATGTTGCTCCAGGCAAAAGCCAATCAAACCACCTCCTTTTCCAACCCAACCCCTTCACCAAATACACTCTCATTGATATGATCAGCAGCAGAATCACTTTCTGCAAGTTTAAAGTGAAGACGCCAAACTTGCAGCATCATTATCTTGGTGTTTGCTCACCACTGCGCAATCAATTTCATGTTTGATCTTGTTTGTGAGCAACCTTTCAATGTGCAGCTGAGATGTCCCCCACCTTGCAGCAGCTACCATTGATCATATGTTGGCAACATACAAAACAGTATGCAATTTAATATTAGCTCATAGATACAAAGATTAAATATTACTACTACTGTACTATATAAGCTACTTCCATTTTTTGACACAAGACACTTACACAATCAGCAGTTTGACCTTTTAAAAGTTTTTTCTGGGTTTTAATAACAGTTTGCTACACAAACAACTAATGAAAGCAAGTTTCAGCAAGTTGGCTCAAATTGCTTTCAACCAATGTCTCTGCTGTGTAAATATGCTCAACTCAGAAAGCAAAAATCTGTCAGTAATACACCGCTTCTCTTTCACTGTACATGCTTAAACATCAACAGAGTGTTAGAACAATAAAACAAAGCTGCCACAATATCCCTTAAACGATGATTGTGGTAGTTGTATGGGAAATAAATTCCATAATCCCATTCCAATTGTATCACTTTTTGAGAGAATAAGGATTTTAGGATTCCAAAATCCAAAATGGATTAATGACTGAGTTTAACTGGTGATATTTTGAATTAAAACCAGCTTACATAATTTAAGTTTACTATCCAGGATAGGAACATCAACTATGTTTGTGAAAGGGAATAATTAGAGTGTTTGAGACTCACAGTTTGAAATGGTCCTTTGCCAAATATCTTAGAATGAGTTATCTTAGTTGTCATTCTTACTGTGTCACGAGTGGAAAAACAACTCAAGAAACAGCACATTTTGTCCTTACATAACAGCTTTATTGCCAAGGTAAGCTTTGTGTCAGGTGAGCACATTTCTGTTGTCAGCTTGGCTCATCTCTCTCTGTGATTTCTTTTCAGGCTGCACCAAAGTTTACACAAAGAGCTCTCATCTGAAGGCACACCAAAGGACACACACAGGTGAGAAAACAGTTTTATGTGACTTTAACTTAAAATAGATGCTGACGTGACAGGAAGTAAATATTAGTGTTTCTTTGCCATGATATATAATTCCATAAACTGTCTGGGTAATCTGAATGGTCAGTTCAAACTGCATTTATTTTAAGTTAGTGCAGGTTTACTGAATATAAAATCAACCCTTCTTCATGTATTTACAGTTCAGTCAGAGACATTAACCAAGTGACCATCAGCAAAATTGTCCAGATACAAACTTACTAAACCAGCGACCATCCAGTCACAATCTCTCCACTGTAACCATGGCGCTCAGTTGCTGCAGTTTATTTATTTTTATATTACATATTTTGTCACATAGCCAGTTTCGATACACCCTATAACTATAATAGACACGAAGAACACAAAGAAAAGGAAAAACAACATTGAAGCAACATTAGTTTGCTGAAGAGTTTTTGTTTTTTCTCCACCATGTTTATACGTGCTCATACCTGTCCTCGAAGCTTCCCCAGAGAGAGAGAACAAAGAAGGGAGGGAGGAGGGGGGATGAGGGAAAGAGGAAAACGAGGGAAGACGCACAGTTAAAATGAAGGCCAAACCAGTTACTCCTGCTTTTCAGTCCCCATTCAGAGGATGGAGGAGGTGGGGGGGGAGGCTGGCTTCAGTGTGTTTCCCTTCTGTAAGGTGAAACCTGCGTATTCCCAGCAACCTCAGACCTGGATTTTGGAGATTTACTCATGCGATAAAAGCTGCAGAGGTCTTTCAGTGTGAAAACAGTGACAGAGAGAAAGAGGGAACACGTGAATAAATGTGCAAATAGAAACAGATCTCTCTATGGTCATAAATAGATAAGATGAAACTTTATGGATCCCAGTTGGGACGTTGGGTTGTTGCAGCAGCAGGATGCAGCAGCGCAAAAAGACAAATAGACTATAAAATATGCAATGAGAAGAGTAAACAACACAATACAATAAAGCAGTAAGAGAGTAGAGAGCTTATACAAATCAAATGTAAACTATATCAAAGGGAAATGTCAGGGTGAGGAAGAAGTATGGATCAGGGAGGAGGTTTTGTTATTGACATGATATCAAATTGATTAATCAAACTGTCAAGCTCCTCTCTTTCCTATAGGCATAGTAGGCATGGTTCTAAAATGTTGTAGTTCTTTTTACTGGGCTCAATGTGATGTGGCCATTGAATGTGTCTTACTGACTGACCAACCAACACACATCATTGAAATAAGCGTGGAGATCCAAGGAGATCCAATGGGCTATTGGTTCCCAATGGTTTTTGCTTCTAATCCCTCCAAAAAAAGCTGTTTTTCTGCAACCATTTGTCACAGGTTGAATGAATACAGGTTGTGACCAGTTCAACAAGTTCAAGAGAGGTTATTCCTTCTGAGAATGCTTTATTTTAAGCATTCTACTTGTGTAACAAAAAATAAAAAGCAATCCAATTCAAATTAAACTAAAGAAAAGTCTAAAATATGCCTTTACACAACCGTTCCCAGGATGGGTACCACTGCCATAGGGCACACTTAAAATTACCCCAGTGTTGCTAACTAGGCAACTGTACGTTAGAATTGGCAGTCTTTAAAACCACCATAAACAGCCAAGTAACTTCCTCTTGAAGAAATCCACAGGCTCTGTGAAACAGTGAATCAGTGGCACCTTCTGCTCACTGTGTTCAGATAATCATACCATGTTTAGGTGAACTGAAACGGACTGCAACACGTCCAGGGCTTGTATAAAAACTAACGTCCTAGTCTACTCATTCTGGTCACTCAGTGAATCTCGCAAATGGGCTTCATTTTGCAATCTGGCAAAACCAGGCTTGCCTAGTCTTGCTTTGCATTCAGTTGATTATGACTCATGAGTTAGAAATGTGGAGCTGACTACAGGAAATGGCCCAGGCAAATCAACCAAAATTACCGAAACACTTACCGGAGTGTGGACACGGCATAGCTCTTCAGTCATATACTGCCTCTTCTCTCATTATTATCATTATTGTATTAATCAATCCTGCAGAAATATGGGGATCTGGATGGATATTCATCTCTCATCATGTCCAAACTGCTTTCATGTCCTATCTCTCCAACAGACAGCTCAGTGGTCTTAATCATCTTCATTGTGGAGTGCCTCAAGGCTCTTTCCTAGATCCCCTTTTTTTTTTTGTATCTGTGCGCTTCCTCCAGGACAAATCATCCAAAGCCCTAACTTTTTTTTCACCACTGCAGATAAAACACAGCTCAATGCACATGTGAACTTCTGACTTTTTGTCTAGTTTGTCTAATTTTAGATGTTGAATAACTTTCAATTCAATAATAGACTTGTTCTGCTCACTGAACGCATATTATATTTTATCTTATACCTCACTGTAAGCCTAGTTTTTAATCCTAAACTTACCATTTGAAAACTGCATTAGTAAAGTAGTCCAGTCCTCCCATCAACCTAAAATAGTTTCAATATATGCTTGTTTTTGTCATTCTCGGACTTGCAGAAAGCTTTTCATGCTTTATCTTTTCCAGGATTGATTAATGTGGCTCTCTGTTTGCCTTCTTGAGTGGTGAAGCCTGTTCACACCTTTAACTCATACAGAATGCTGCAGCCAGTCTCATATCAACTATCTAAAACCCAAAGCTATTCAGTTCAGAAACTTAAACATAAAACCCTCACATCTAAGTTTTTGGCATTGTTGCTTGAAACATTTTTTGTTCATTAAATTCTTGTAACTCGACTAATTTATTAATCGACCAATCATTTCCACTCATCGTGTTCCTGTGTGTCTGTTGATATCTTCTAATCATGGCTCAAAGTTGAAGGTAGTCTTTAATATCCGAGATGGGAAATTTGTTGAAACGAAAAAATACCTATTAATATTACATAACACACTGGACCTATACGTACTTGTAATGTAGCATTTAGAGACTTACTAAGGTATTTTGTTTTGATGTTATCTGTAGAAAGAGTAGCCATTTCCAAGGTGCCTGTAATCAGGCAAGAACCACCTGAGAGCTGTTGATGTGCATGTTGTTGGAGTGCATCATTATCTCTAGCTCTGCTATCACAACAATCTGTCCCTCCCACTGGTACGTAGGAGGGGGGCAACCTTGACCATGGCCTCAGCAGCCATTTGAACTCTGCACGTTGACTTTTGTAATTGTGTTAGTGCGCATATATGTGTGTAC
Organism: Morone saxatilis; assembly: GCF_004916995.1. Taxonomy (NCBI): domain Eukaryota; kingdom Metazoa; phylum Chordata; class Actinopteri; family Moronidae; genus Morone; species Morone saxatilis. The sequence continues at coordinate 4,398,704 of NW_023339763.1, read as the reverse complement.
ATGTGTGTGTAAAGAGTAGAGTGCTATCAGCCTGATTAGGGAACCCTCCAGCCCTCTTCACAAACACTAACTGATAAAGCTAAGAGGTCCACAAAGAGTTTATGGGCGTCCTGGAGAGCCTCGAAGTGTTTGCTCTTTGACTCACTAAAACCAGGCAAAGATGGTTTTAAAATGTTATTAACATACTCCTGATGTATTATATGAGTCTGTGTATAGTTATTTCGGGCATGAATTGTGTGACGTAGGATAAATAAGATGGTTTGAAAAATCTAGTTTCTCCTCAGCTATTTTATCTTTATTATGAATACATATGATTAAATGATAACATAAGACACACATTCAGCTTTGTTACATTAGCTTCCAGTCGATTTTAAATGTTTCTTATTGCCTGGCTCCACACATAATTATTATTTTTATTATTATTCCTCTGATTTCTAACACACACAGAGCTTCAGAAACTCTTCAGTGTTTGAATTCAGCAGACAGACAGTATATGGCAGACTTACTGATAACACAAATACACATCTAAGTACATAAAAAACTTAAATAAATAGAATTGTAATGTCATTTCATTTAAACAAATCTTAATGGTACAAAAATCAAGTAATGTAACTGCGTTTTCATGTAGCTGGTTCAGGTTGTCAGAGAGACTTGAAGCCTCCTATAGTAAAGTAAATATACATAAAATATAGTAACAAAAGCTTTTTGTCCCAGAGTGATTAATGCACTCTAGCTATTACTCTGCCTGTATATTTCTGAGGGTGTGTGTTTTGTTGTGTTTGTGTGTGTAAGACTGTTTGTTTGTCCATTATGGTTTATGACGTATTCATACATACACTCATTAGCGTGTGTGTGTGTGTGTG
>NW_023339763.1:4395807-4397793 GCF_004916995.1 Morone saxatilis | reverse complement strand
AGTCATTTCTAATCAGCCACCTGATCAAACAGTTGCTGTCTATCGTGAACAAATGCCTATAAAGGCCTTTTTGAGCGCTGATGTCCTTTGTCCTTTAGTCTCGTTTTCAGCGAGAGCAGCCTGTAGAACTGACATGGTAAGAGATGAGAAAATAAGAACACCAAAGTCGTCCACTGTGTCTTATTTAACATGCTTCTAAATGCCAATTACCCTAAAAACTGGAAGAAGGAGGAACTCGTGGATCGTAAAAAAAAATCAAAGCAGATTGAATGAGTGCCGTCTATTTTGTAAAAAGTTACATGTGGCTACGGCTTCATGAGTGAAACTGAGTAAACAAAAAAGATCCATTTCAGACAGAGTCTTGGCACTGAACAGACAGTGTTCTTATCGCTTCACAGGTAATAAGTTGAGCAACAGGTAAATCTCCCCAAACCTCATTGTTTCCCCTATTGGACTAAAGAAAAATGAAAGCATGCTATGATGGGGGATGTTGAGTTGGTAGCGTTTTCAGCTGGACCTTTCGGCAGCTTGTTTAGGAATATATGCCAGTCAGGAGTGTTTGTTCTGTGCGTGGATGTCTCGTATTTCAGCGGCCTGTTTGCTAGCTCTTGGGGATAATAGTCTTAGAGAGGCGGCTGTGCTTTTGACCCCGGCAGCCCAGCTATAGAGCAAAACCAAACACACCTGCAGCTCGAGAGCCTCAACCTTTTATATAGAGACATTTGTACTCCGCCTCTACACACACATCAAGAGCGGTTAACTCTAGAAACAGGATATTGTCCTGATAGGAGGCAGGAGTGCTTCTGAGCCTCTGATGTGGGGTTTAGGTGCTTGTCGGATTAAAGAAAGGCTTTTCAGGTGTGGGGGTATTTCAGTCATTTGTATATCTGGAGTGGTCTGTAAACGAAAATAATTTCCCTCTGGGATTATTAAAGTATTTCTGATTCTGATTCTGATTCTGGGTAAAAGGAGATCTGTAGTATTCAAGAAATATGTTTTAAAAAAAATCTATATGTTCTTACTAGGCTGTTTTTCATCAAGTGGATACTTTTTAGATAAAAACTCAACTCAAACGCACTGACGAGGCTTTTATGTTTTATGCCTTTTCTTCCTGTCACCTGCAACCCCCCCCCCACTTGTGCTCCTTGGACCCCTTCGGTTCACTAATAGCTGTCACTAAGTGATTGATGGTCAATAGCAGGAGCTATCTAATCAGCACTAACGAGGCCCACGCTGGTAATGAGCACTTGATGACCAAACGGCCAAAAACACTCCCTCAACACTGGCTGATAGAAGAGTTTTCTGGAGGGTTTTCAGCTAAATGGCTTAGAAAGTACATTTTGTGGCATTAAATATCTACATGATAACATAACAAAAAGAATCTATCTATAACGTGCTTCTATAAAAAGGTGGAGGACATTGAGTTAACGCTACATAACAAATTGTTGTCTCCGTCCTTCTGATAAGCACAAACTTCTTAATAGCTTGAATTTTTTTTTTTGGGCTCCGGAAAGCACCAAACCACAGTCTGAGGAATCTGACTTCAGCAGAATTTTATCGTTAAGTTATCTTCTGTTAGTGTTCATGCCTTGCATTGATTCTCAGACATTAATTTCCACCTCGGCTATGAAAGATTACTTTTTTTCACCCATAGTGTGCATACCAGCCTATTCAATGGAGCCTTTTCTCTTTGTTGATGATTAGCTCACTGTTTGGCAATAGCACGTTGTGGCAGAGCACAGAAATGTCAATGTTTGGGTGGGGAAGGATAAGTGTCATGCCATATTTACTTGGCTCGTTCCTCAGGCCTTTCATTTTACAGGTACAATAAGAAACTACAAAAGTTAGAGATGTATTTTGTAGACTTTTTTTTACTTAACTAAANNCTCAGTGGGCAATAGGGTTCATTTTTAAAGCTCCTCAAATGCAACTTTTCATATTGAAAGTGCCCTGTGGAGGTTTGATCTAAACAAACAGTGTTAATAA
>NW_023339763.1:4395359-4395707 GCF_004916995.1 Morone saxatilis | reverse complement strand
TGTTTTGTTTTGTTTTGTTTTTCAAGAAAAAGAGTAAACAAAGAATCAAGAGACACAATCAGAGAACTCTCCATGGAAAAGTTAATAATCGCCTAGTTATGCGTGTATCAGCACAGGTACTACCTGTCGGGCTCAGAGAGCGGAGTGATTTGCCAATGTTTGTATCCATGACATTACCCGTTGCCATGGCGACCAAGCTCCTCTGACGACAGTTTGCGGTTTGCTTGCAGTTTCTATTCAGCCCTTTTCTTTTCCTCCCTTCTTTTTTCCTCCTGTATTTGTTCAATACCTTAACTCGAGAAAAACAGAGATGGGTGGATAGACCTGTTATGTAATCATTCCTGATTG
>NW_023339763.1:4392838-4395350 GCF_004916995.1 Morone saxatilis | reverse complement strand
CAGTCAACCCTGCTAACTGGACGAACGGCAGTTTAACATTCGCTTGATTGCGTGGCATTAACTGTCCAGCATTCTGTTCTTGTTTTGAATACGTCTCATCTGTCAACTCAAGGTTCATCTTTAATCAGCCGTGTAGCTTGTATGTTTGCCAACGAAAGCAATTAAAAGAGGAGAGGAGAGAAAAAAATATATTGCACAGTACTAACGAGGAGTTTGATTCCATGAACTGGAACAGTCAGTGTTCCCAAGGAATGAAAAAAGAATCAGCAAACCAGTGCAAACATGATGCCGTTTTTCTAGTTTGTCAGAAAACTGACTGAAATTAAAATGTCTTCCAGTGAACCTAGCGATCAATACAATTTAGTCTACAAAAATCCTGAACCTCAGAATCAAGGTGAATGTTTGCGAACCAGTTGATGAATCAGTGCTTATTTTTAGACTTCACTACAGACTTTAATGTCACATCTAGAATTTTTTTTAGTAGCTACGATCAAAGAGCATCAACTGTTTCATTCATCTTCAAACCTTTCACAAGGGTGTTTTAACTGTTCTCAATTTAATACGGATATAAGCACACGAGGCCATCAGCGAGACTCGAAACATTACCGCTTTTGACCACAGGCGCAGAATCAACAAAACACTTCCTTGTAGCTGCTTCCTCATTATGAAGCAACTCGTGCAACTAGCCTGTAACGCGCTCACAAGTTCAGTCAGACCAGTTCTACACTTACCGACCATCGCCATCTATAGGATAGGAATGTAACAGCAGCAGACCTTTGCCACTCTGCAGCGGAATGATACTGCCAGGGTTGTGTTCAGGTGCTTTTATCAATAACACTGAGTGTCTTTGCCTTTTTATAACCACAAACTTTACAAGTAGATACTTAGACGTGGCATTATTTAACTGTAACAGGTTGGTGAGACTATTTAGGCAGCCACATATTTTTAAGTCGGATTGGTTGTTTTTATTGCAACCTAACCCTGTTTTTATTGCGCACCACCCACCTGGTACTCCATGGAAGTTAAAACAAGAGTAAAGCATTGACTCAGGTCTGTCCAGCGTGTGTTCATTTAGGGGAAACGCATCCTGTTATTTCAACACTACGAATGTTTTTATATAGTTTCTTTCTTCCCAAGGAAACAAGTTCTCCTGTCTCTCTCAAGGAGGGAGCGCTGACCACCCACTGTGTACATAAGTGTAGTTTTAGCCTTAACAGAAGACTCTGTAAATATTTCTTTGGTTTCATTTCCTATTATAATATTAATATTTTTTTTCTTTTTTAACTAATGGGATTTTAGATCAGTTGTATGTGAATGCTTGTTTAATTTTGTTTTGATACGTAATGTGTGTCAGTGAATTTATCAGTTGTACAAATTGATAAGAACAATGGTGTATTTTTTGTTTTCTGTTTGTGCAAGATGCTGCAATGAAATAAAAAGGATTCGTAAAACAATCGTGGACTGGTTTCTTGTTTCTTTTTGTATTTTAAGCTAATTTTATTACCTCATATTTGTCTGTAAATAAGTATTTAGTCTAAGTGCGGAAGTAAATAGTGAGAGAAAATACTAACTGTATAAGTATTTGCTATAAATGGTCAATTCTTTGTCCGAAGTGTGACAAGTATTACCTAAGAAAAGAAATGACCTGCAATCTTTGAAAAAAAGAAAGGTAGTTTTGGATTAAAGAACAGCGGACCTTGAGGACGGTCCACCTAGCCAGATTAACCAGACACGTTTTTTTTCCTACACTGTCCCCTCACAAACCCATAGGGACATCCCAAAGCTTTGACCAATAATCCATGATGAACATGTTTGGTATGATACAGATCAAAGAAAACATGAAGAAGCATTCTCAGTTGTATTTCACAATGTTTGGTGTCAGAGTTCAGTTGTCAACTGTGTGAATGCATTTCCTCCAGTCTTCCAAAGATTTGATTTTCTTATGGAGATGATTTTTGGACGACCCCGATAACATCCTATCTGTGAGGAGATAATAGATTAAGTCAAATATTAAAAAGAGGTTATTGACAACTTCTGGCTAAAACCCACAGGAAAGAAAGTTAATCATTCCCCTGTTTCGACTCCACTGTGGTCGGTGACACCTGATTGTCTTTGCGTGATGTGTCAGGTGAAAGGTAACGCCACCGCTGGGGCTGTGTGACACAGAAGAACCTGCTGGTTTGACAGGAAAAAAGTTAAGCAAGAAGTTGGAGTTTAAAGGTATAAAGGCAGAGAGGGTGGGGTCCCCCGCTGTATTCTTCTGGCAGGGAAAGTAATTATTATGTTTGTGCCAAGATGCTTTTAGCTGGGAGCCTCAGAGATTTGCCTCATCATCTGGGACAACGCCCTTAATGTTAACACATAATGTACTGTGCATGTGCACGCAAGTGTGTTTTATGTCTGCGAATTTACAGTGCAGCTTGTATGGCTGGATGTGTTCCAGCTGGAATCTTTATACTTAAAAATAATAATAATGCAGAAGACATTCATCATATTTTTTTTTTTTTTTTTT
>NW_023339763.1:4379602-4392815 GCF_004916995.1 Morone saxatilis | reverse complement strand
GCAGTATTTGGGTATTTGTTAGTTTAAGTATAATTATAATGGAGATAAAGATCAGCGGTGTAAGGTAGTTACAACAGGCCCCAGTGCATGCCATCATGACATACCCTAGCTACTGTATATCTTACTGTTTTATTCACATGATCAAATACAGACTTGGCATTGGACTGCTGGGTAATATGTATGCTGATGTTCATACATATTACCCAGCAGTATTCAGTGCATATTAAAAATATGACAAAAAATACCAAAGAAAATAAGAAATTATACATTTAATTGAATACTTTTTTGTGGTTTATTTATAGTTTTCGTAGCCTTTTTATGAGCCTATATAGCAAATAAATTCAACATGAGTTAACACAGGTGTATTTCTGAGGTGGAAATCTAACTAACTAGGGCCAGTTCTCCAGCCAACACATGGGCCTGCTCTCCCCACAGGTCACAGCTCAACCGTACTAGCCTGTCTTTGTTTAAGCCCTTGATACATATTATATATTTATTTATCTTTCATGTTTAGCCTATAAACACATACAATAATAAAATGCCATAATATTAGCATTTTATAGTAGGCCAGTCCACTTTGGTTCAGATCAAAATATGTCAACAACAACTGTTAAAATGTTAGTACATTCATGGTCTCCAGAGGATGAATCCCACTGACTTTGGTCATCCTCTGAATTTTGATCTCGTGCAACCAGCAAACTTTTCACTCATCCAGTGAAATATGGCAAAAACTGCAAGATGGATTAGCACAAGTGCAGACATTCATGGTTTCCCAACTATGAATATTTTGTTGATTGTCTGAGTTTTTCATCCTGCGTCTCTTTGAGGTTAACACTTATGGTTTTGAGTGAAATATCTCAACAACTATTAGATTGCCATGAAAACCTGTACAGACACTCTCTACATTCAACTTTTGCAGCCTGCCCTGATGTTCCCAGATGTAAAAAGACACTGGCAACAGCAGTGCTACAGGCTGTTTCCTGCATGTATATGACTCACCTGTTTATCTACAATCAGTTGCTTTTCCATTTACCGCTCAGGTGCATTTTCTTTGGCCCCAGTCTCCTGAACGTTCACCTGGGGGCCCGGTAAAGCTGGCTGCTCGGCTTGCAGCTCATTCCACAGTCAAAGCAGTAAAACTCCTGTTAAAACTTGTCCGACTGATTCTGCAGAACTGCCTGCAATCTCTGAGGACTTAAATATCACTCTGTGGAACAGGCAATGAAGAACATAGAGACTTGTGTGTGGATTGTATAATTTAATAGTTGATATGATGGTCTAAATAAAGACAAAAATCACTTTAAGTTGTCCAGAGCTGTTGTCTGCACCTTTAGCAGTACATCACTTGCTATACACAGTAGGTATTCCACCCATTGAGCTGCAACCATACATAGTTATGTCCCCACTAAAGGTTTTTATGCCAGTTTCAAGCAGATTTGGCAAGTTTTGGCTAATTAGAAGGTGACTCAGTCATTGTTTCCCTTAACAATCTTTTATATGAAAAGAGACCGGAGTAGAAAAACACCCTTGGGTCAAACAGGCATTTTACTTTGACTTTTCTTTATTAACATCTCCCTCATTAACCATAGTCCTGTTAATTGTGTTTGCAGCTGCAGCTGTTAGGAAAGACAACTTTCTCCCTGTACCATCTTTATTAGCACATGGAGTTCAGTGACCTCATGTAATTCCGACTATAACTCTGCCCAACTTTAACCTGAGCAGAGCTATAATCAGCCGGAATAAGTGGAAACACCTGCATCACCTGCAAGGACTTTATCTTAATGGACCCAACAAGTGATGAGCGTTAAATCAAACTGATGATAGATTTAGATATATGGTGACATGCAGGAGGTTGCAGGGTTGATGTTATGACTGTCAAAGTAACCCCGGTGGGAGGAAAATTCAAGTTGTCTTGCCAGTTTTACCTAAATGTGACTGGGATTTCAAATCTCTGCAACATTACATAATAGCTTGTGACAGTCAACCAGTCTCCTTTTCTCTATCCTGGCCTCCACCCTGCTTGGTTTCAAGTTGTAGTTCGGTTTGTGTGGTATATTTGTATGCCTTAAGCTCATTTTCTTTTCTAATATGAGTTAATCCTCGTTTAAATTCCAGCTCATGTGTACTCTTTGTCCTTTTCAATGGATGTAAGAATATGCAGGGTTGTGACATGACTAAACTCATTGAAACATGTGTGAATTTGGTCAAACTTAGTCAGGGTTTCTTTTTCAAACTGTATAAACTTCTGAGAAATGCCACTGTTCTTTTCATATTTTCTTTTCATTGGTGAAAATATTTAGTGTTACGAGTCTGTAAATATTCCAGAATATTTTGCTAATCATTTAGCAAGAACAATGCACTAATCGGCACTAATTAAATAGAAAATGTTCAGTGTTTACTTTTTGTTTCATTTACTGGAATTTACTGGAACTTGGAAAACATTTTTAGATTCTGATATCAGAATAATCTCTTGTGCATTGTCCAACTTGTACTTGGATAAGACTTAATCAGACAAAATGTTCAGAAAGGACAGTAATGAGTGACTTCTTTCAAGAAAAGCCAGAGACCATCGTTCGACATGGGATGACATTCCATGGATCACGTCATCAGTCATCTGATCTCTAGAAGCCTTTTATCTTTTTTCTTTTCTTGGAACACGTGTGCAAAGGCTTGTTGAAAACTATAAAAGTAACAGTACACAGAACTGGGAAAACAAGCTCTTACAGTTGTCGCAGTCAAAGTGCATTCGGGGTAAAGATCCTTTTGATCACAAAATTCCAAGTAAAGTACTTCCAAATCTTGTTTTTAACGTGGCTCTACCAGTATCGCTGTGTACAGGCGTTGTTTTAACAGCTTACATTTATGACAATGTCGCAGACAAAAGCTGCCTGCCTTGCCCAATTGACATTTTAGAAGCCTGCAGACTGTGACTTGTCACTGAGACATGCAGGGATCAGCTATATTGTTCGCCTGGCTCTACTGGACAAGACCTGCCAGACCCACAAAGTATATATTATATTATGATGTCAAAACAACCTGTCTACATCGGTTGTATTGCACAGGCAGCACAAACGCTCACAGCAGCCCTCTGTCTGTCTCTCTAGCTGTGCAGTCAGACAGATTGATGTTCTCAAAAGCGTACACGACTTCCAAGAAATCTTATCATCCATGATCATAGTGTTGTGCAAGTTAAATGAACTGTGGACAATATGAAAATATGTCTCGGGATAGGGGAGATGCATATCACTCAGACATCTTGTTGGAAAGAGAGTTTTGTTTTATATGAAAAGATATTTTCATGTGTGTTTTTTTTGCCCGATTAGATGACCTGAAAAAAATCTGTGAGGCTTTTCGTTAACATAGTAAATATAGTCGCCAGTCATCAATGGGTTGGGTTTTAAAGGACCAGTGTGTAGGATTTAGTGGCATCAAGCATTTGTCTTGCAACTAACTAAACACCACTAGCGTCTGTACCTGACAACAGTTGTGAAGTGTGTTGGAGAAACTATAGTGGCTGTAAAAAAGAACGCGTAAGGCCCTATTGACAGCCAGTGTTTACTTTCTCCCTTCTGGGTTACTGTAGAAATATGGCGGTTCAACATGGCAGACTCAATGGAAGGTGTCTGTAGATAAAAGACGCTCATTCCTATACTCAGGTGATTATACACTAATGAAAATATACTTATAATTATTATATTCCGTTTCTGCCAATAGAACCTCCTAAATGTTACACACTGGACCTTTTAAATGGAGCTTCTACTTGCATAAATGGAGAGAAAAGTAGACTTAAATACACTCTCTGAGTTACTTGTTTTCTATACAACTTGACAAGTAAAAGCAACACATCAGTAGCAGTTAGACTCCTCAGTCTGCGTCCACATTGGATCTGTTCTAAGTCTACTAATGTTACTGGGATCAATACCATTTTTCTCACTTTTGATCACGTTTTAGGTTCATGAAACTCTTTTCTATGCTGCACCATCTGCTTCTCTGCAGCTGTGCACATGCAGCGATCACCTTGTTAGTTCATAGATTTCACACAGTATAAATTAGTTGTTACCATTTGTAACAATTTTTTTAAAAGCCCAATCATGTAGAAGTAATGAAAATGTTTCCAGTAGACGCTTTATGGACGCATTCTCCTCATTAACCCTTGGTGTCTGATTGACACACTTTCCGAAAATTGCATCTTACACCTTCTTCTCAGAGTCATAACTCAGTTATAACTAAGATTACAGCTGTAATTCTCTTAGATTCAGGATTACCTACACTTTGCAAGGATAGTAATAGCTCCATGTCTATCGTACAGATCTTGAAGTTTTCTTCAGCATCAAAGATAATCCAGTGATAGTTATCTGTACATAACATAACATAAGTGCGTAAGTGCAAACAAGTATAGCTAATAGATAATTCAGCATGACTTTTCATCGTCCAAATTCACCAAAATATAAAGAAATACAAGCTAAAAACAGCTTGCCATGCATCTCAAAGGTCCAGGTTGTAACATTTAGTAGGATCTATGGGCAGAAATTGAGTATTCATAGGTATGTTCTCATTAGTGTATAATCACGTGAATATAGGAATTGTGTTTCCGTTGCCTTAGAATGAGCGTTTTTTATCTAAATACACCACTGGGTCACCTTCGAGGCCGTCATGTTTCTCCAGTATCACAGAACACATAAACCAAACACTGGATGTAGAAAGGACGGTTTGTGTTTTTTGTGCATTTCGCGGCCACCATAGTTTCTGCCCCACATCTATCGGTGAGAAACCTTGTTCTGAATGTATTCTTTTTTTAAATAATAATAATAATAATATTTTTTTATAATAATATTTTCTTAAAAAACAATGATTTAGTAATGAACAAGAACCAATATCAGTATTGATAATAGCAGTAGTATTGATAAAATCCTAACGATACTCTTCTGTAGTTACGTCTTGTTTGCTAGCTTGTTTCAAAACTGCAAAAGTCCCATTTTTATTCACTTTACTGTCAGTAGTTTGTCAGTAAACCAGTGGGTGGTTTCAAACTAGTCTTAATCACGGAGGGCCATTCCTTTCCTAAAAAGTTTACTGAGTCACACACAGTTTGTGGACTGTAGGGGATGTGGCGTCAAAGATAGTTCGATTGCACAAGTACAGTTATAGTAAACCTAGATCTAGCTACTGATATCTGTCGAGTTACACAGTATTTTACTGTTTATTCGCGAACATTTAAAGATCAAGTAAGTCTCAGCTTCCTTGCAGACCAGCAATCCTCCGTGTGGAAGATAACGATCAGCAGGCTTTGTGGCCAAAAAATACCAGGCAGTTGCTGTTGGTGATTGGCAAAATGGAATGATTCATTACAGTGATCTGACATTGTCCTGCAGGCCGGCGAATCACAAAGTTGCAAAGCTTTCTTCTTTATTGCGTTTATATGGTGTGTGTCTGTCTCCGTGTACATCTGAATGAATCCACAACTGACGCTGTGTGTGTTAATGATTGGCCTGATCATGACTACATGGGGCCAATAAAGCCATTTAGAGCAAACGGCAAAGAGAGTTTCAATCCGAGCCAACACACACACGCACACACACACACCCACCCACACACCTGCACAGTAAGAAGTTTTTTATGACTTTCTTCATGCATTTCATTCTGAAAGTGTTTTATTTATTAACCCAGTTTGATCTCAGTGTTCTCCCTCTATTTGCAAATGAAGGATCCCGTGTAAACTTTGCTGGTTTTCTTTTTTTGTCAGTAACCATTAAAGGGAGTAATTTGACATTTGAAATTAGCTAGTTATTCCTTAAACTCATGATCACACCTGTGACCTCTGCTGGCGCTGTCTTTTCCATCTAACATAGATGTTTTTAGTCCTCACTGATGGGATTCCTTCAGTTGACGTCTCTTTCTCTGTCCAAGTACTCCCTCTTGTGGAGGACGTCTCGGCGTGCAAGTGTATTGTGTCCCTACACTGACTTTACATCAGTGTGTGTTTCCCATGTGATCCAAAAGGAAAACCTTCAGAGCGCGGTATTATAGAAATGTAATAAAAAGTCAAATATTAAACTACATTCAACTTGACCTTTAGTACTGTTAACATTCCATACTAAATTCCTCTTTATACTTTCAAAGTTAAGACACTTTAACACTATTTGATCACATGTATTTCATCAGCTTGTTCCTGTCCTCCATTAAATATATGATGTTGATTATTTGCATGTTATTTTATTTGTACAGTCACACATATTGATCCACTTTGGTCAAGACTGATTGTATGATATTTTGAACAGACATTCATGATCCCCAAAAGATTAACTGTAATAGCATTGGTTATCTCCTGATTGCTAATTTAGTGCAATCATCTGGTTAATTTCTTTAATTTGTCCAATACTTTGGTTTATGACCAAATACTGCAATGACAATCCCATCAACCTCAGTTGTGCTTTGTGTTTAGTTCTAATTAAACTAAACTAAACTAAAACAGTGAACGTAGTAAACATTACACCTGTTAGCATATATCTTAAAGCACTGCTGTAAGTACAAGAGCAGTGTTTGGTTTGTCCGCTACTGTAGAAATGGTGGTCCAACATGCCAGCCTCTGTGGAAGAGGACCCGCACCCTCTGTAAATAAAAACTACTCAATGTAGGATAACAAAAACAATTTTTTTAGATTAATACATTGTTATTTTATATTCCACTGCTGCCAATATATCCTCCTATATTTAAAGAAATATTACAGTTGCCTTTTGAAAAGAAAGTTTGTGTTATCTTAATTTTTAACAAATTTGTAATAATTCACTGATATAAAACTGCCTATCTGGTATTTATTTGTCTCCTACATAAATGAATAAAAAAATATGTCATTCACATGATAAAAGAAATTAAAAAATAAAAACACTGATGAACCACTGGATTCGGGATAGCAGCGTCACCAAAATATAATGAACAACACAGAGACACCAGGCATTAAATTGCACCAAAAACATTTTTTATTCTATAAAAGAAGAAGGGAGGAAGGGGGAAATCACAACTGTACAGGGAGAAACTGACTTTTAAACACCATGAGTCACAGTATCAAAAAGCTCACGTTTTCCTCACTGATCTTTACACATTTGTTCTGTACAAATACAAAAAAAAGAAAAAAAATATTATTAATAATTGTATTATAATGATAACTGCATTGCACTGAGTAAATATAGTACTGGCCCATAAGTTACTGCATTCAATAGAAAATACCTAAAGTTTCTGATTTGAAGAGGAAGTGATTTGTGGTGAGTCGAGGCACACAGATGGACACAGTCAGTGACGTCACCCTCAGACATGAACTCTATCCTGACCAGGTCTCAATGGATAAAATTCATTAAATGTTTCACTGCCTGTTCACAGATGAACATTCCTGCTTAATACATGAACAGAAGATTTAGAGGAATACCGAGGGAAAACAAGCTTGCACAAACCGCAAAAAACCAACAGGAAGCGGGAAAAACACGAAACACATGCATCAGTCTCCCTGCAACAACTCAAACACCAGCGATAAGACTTTGTCTGGGTCATCGTCAACAGGCTATAAGATGTCATGAGTGACTATCCTCAGTGTGAGGTTTCAGTGTGTGTGTTTGTCTCTAAAAACACCAATTTTGCTGCTATAATGGTCACCAGAGCTGATAAATGTGCTTGTAGAGCGATGGGTCAGTATAATTTTCAGATAATGACACATCCATGGGGTAAAAGTTCCTAGAATTAAAGAGGCTTGGGATACATCTAACTAAATACAAACACTTGTAAGGGCTCCTTCATGTAAATTTAAAAAAAAAAAAAAAAACATATTCCCATTTATGTCTAACGGTATCTAACAATGCAGATCTATCTCTGAGATTTCTGCCTCTATCACAATACAATGGAGGGGAAAGGAATTTAGTTTGTGGTATTTTAAAGACTCTGGTTACAGACGCCACCGTCTTTATTGGCACTCTGCTTAAGATATGTTAGTTTGAAGTAGTAGTTTGAAAAAAATGATCTTAGGTCCACTTAATAGCTTATGGAGCGATACCAGATCAAAAGTCAGTCTGACGGCTGGAGAAACATCAAAGAGGCCTTTCAGATCTGACGCCAAAAGAGCATCTATAAACAGAGACTTAGGTTATAACCCCCTCCTTGCACCTGTTATCACATGACCAAAGTTCCATACTTAGGTGAAGTGATGACAACCATCTCCATGAAAACTGAGCAAACTCCATCTGATGCATACGCTAGTAAGCAGACCTTGACTTTCACCAGGAATGTCTTTTTTTATTATTATTACAATGCCGTGAGCACTACAATCAGTAAATCCCATTCACCTCCATTGTACTGGGTTAAAACTATTACCATCGCTAGATACCACTGGATGTAATTGAGAACATGTTTTTTGTGATTTTTTTCATATTGGTAGGAAAATTGGACCTGAGCGTTTCCACAAATAATCAAAACGATGCCCTTAAGTTAAATAACAAGTCTACATAGAGCTCAAGTCCGGCATCTTTGCCTAGCCACTTTCTGCTCAGTTCTTCTGGAACATTGAACCATTTTCCTGGTTTTCCCTGTCCATATTCTGAGATAAATGGCTGTCTGCTACTGTCCTGGATATAAAGATGAACATTTCCTCATTTCAGCCAAGATACATGAACAATTATTTTGTTAGCATTCAACAACAACATATCCCATGAGCCTTAGCAACTGCTATGCAGTCAGTCTTGTGCCATAAATTGTTGCTGAACACTAACAAAAAAGATTTCAAGCTAAATTCCTGATTATAGATACTACACAAATGTTTTTGCATTCAGCATGTGAGCGAATTCTCAACCAGTTACACAATGAATGATTTTGGTTTCTAGGTTTGACCTTCTTTAATGTCTGAACTTCAGTTGGGAGAAAATACCTTATCATATTTAAATGAATCGGTTTTGTATCTGTAAAGCTTTGCTGCAATAAAATGGCAAACTGGGTTTCTGTATGCAACTACAGGTTGTTTTTTTAATAATAACAAGGTGTATAACAGGTTGATATGTCTGTTTCTACTACCTGTGTTAGACCTGCTATAAGACAGACCCTGTACCCCAAAATAACCAAAAACACTGATATTTTTTACCCCGTTTGACCTGAAATGTTCTGTAAAAAAAAATTTTTCTGACCCAAGCCAACTAAATCTCCCAATTCACGGACTGTTTGATTTTTTTTTTTTTGTCATTTAAATTCAGTCCAGTGCAGAAATATCAAGCTCTGTTATAATAAATGGATCACCAATTAATCATTTTTAAAGTGGGTTTTTTTCCCCTTATGTCATCAATGTTGAGGGAAACCCACTGTCTCACACACGGACATGCTCACCAACGTCACTATAGGAAAACAAGAAGGCTACGCTCCATGCAACAAGTGTGCACAACACAAGTGGGACCAATCTTTTTTTAAGAAACTACGAAACAAATGTATTAGATTTTGAAAAAAAGAACACATGATGAAACACATTTCATCAAACCAACAGAGGAAGAAGAAAAAAAAAAGATTTTTTCACATTATCTAGTCAGTGTTAAAAATAGAAATTCACCCGTTACATTTACTCTGCACTTTTTGATTATATACATTTATGTACATGGATTTATCTTAATTATTTGTCATTGTCCTTAATGTCTTTATCAACAGTTTACAAAAGAAAGAAAATTGCAATCAAATGCATATACTCTTCTAGAAAGATGTGCTTAGTAACTATGTTTTTTTTTTTAGTTGAAGCGGGGGGGTGTTAAGAGAAACGGGAACATTGCATTGCTCTGCGCTGCACTGCAAAAAAGAACAACATACCTCTAAACAAGTGACTGAATTTAGTTCAGATTCTTATTAATCTTTTACAAATGGAAAAAAGTGAAACTATTTTCCTTTTTTTTTTTTACACTTGGTTAAACCAGTTTTCAGACTTTCCTTGTTATGAGTGACAATATCCTTCAACAAGGCTGAAAAAAATCCACAACCAGATTCAGTGACTTTGCTATGACGGATATTTTTTTGCAGTGTGCAGACCAAACAACAATCTGCCCTGTTCATGGCATGCAGTCAGCTCACAGGAAGCCTGCACGTCCATCTCGGTTATCATCCTATGAAAAAGTCAGGATTTTGCTCTCGCTTACTAGCTTTTGAAATGACAACAACAACAACAGTAAGTCCGAATGAAAACAGCGTCGCAAAAGCAAAATGTGTCTTGCCTTTTTGTTTGTAAAGGGACGCGTCAGGATTGTGAAAAGCCGGCTCCATTGATCACATCCTTAGCCCCTCTGTTTAAGACATCACTACACAAGTTTGATTTCCTGTCTCAGTCCACAGTCACAACCCTTGTTGTCTAAGCGGGTTTTCAGAGTTGGCTTTGTTCAGCGATCGACAGCACATGCTTCTGCGCATCCTGGCCTCCCTTTAGGGTTCTTCTTACAACCCATGTGAGCTGCATATCAGCAGTGCAACTATCAGCTAGTGCTCTACTACAGTTCAGAACAGCGCTTAGAGCGAGGTCTGCGTTATGTTGCATAATCAAGTTCAGTCCAGAATGGGAGCTGAAAAACAGCCCACTTAAGACATGGACACCATGGATTAGAGGGCAGGGTTAGGAGTTCAATTCTGTTCCAACAGAAGTTGAAAAAATGTGCTGATTAGATTTAGAGTTCGGCACAGGCTAGATACCGGGGGAGTGAGGTCGACAAAGTTGTAGACAACAAAACTTTAGGGAGAAACAGCATTAAAAACAAGATTCTCTGTTAGAATTAGTTTAGAGTTAGTTTTTTTTGAGGCATTAAATTAAGTTTTGTCATGATGAAAAACAAACTCAGTTGAAAGAGAATTGACCCCCACCCTGATAAAAATGCTAGTGAGGAGAGCGCTTAGTTTCCCCGTGGTTTAAACCGCAGGCACTACGGACCCTGACAGTCCGACACAGTGCCTGGTTTCTCCCAGAACCACTGACAGACGGCCCGACCACTGGGACTTTCAGTGGGCGCCATGTTGGCTCCCTGTCCCGCTGCTCCAGTGGATGTTGTAGGATTATGAAACCAGTGCAAATGGCATTTACATTGACGGGTGCTTCAGCATGGCAGCTGATAGGAGATGTTCATAGTGCTTCCTGCGCTTGCAAATTCTGAAAACGTCGCTGCTACAGTTTTTAAAAGACCACATCTTACACACTCAGCTGAATTTTTTCTCTTCCGCTATTGTCCAAAATTCTAAAAGCTTTAAATCTGCTTGCTCTGGAGCGCTCTCTTTATGTTTTGTGCCAAAAAAAGCAATCCAGGAGATTTTCTGCTACAACGGCCCTCACAATGTAAAATACTGTGTAGAAGACTGTTTAGACTTGAAAGGCAATTTTGTCCCCAAAATAAAATGTGTCTTTTAAAAGTTCCACACGTAACATCTGTAAGTTCTCGGTTTCAAAACACTAAAAAAAACAAGCTAACGCTGTGAGGAAGATCTTTTCCACAAAAAACAGCGAGAAAAGCAAGCCGAGGCTGCAAACATCCGGTTCTCACGGACAAACAGTGTTATTGTGTTTTAATAAATGGAGACGCACAGTTGATCTTTGGCCTAACATCCTCTGTCAGTGGTTCTGGTTTCGCCCTTACAGATTGACTTCAGTTATTAAGGCTCAACGGGCAAGAGGTAAAAGAACAACAAGTGCCCGGAACACACACTCGTAAAAATCTTAAATTCTGATTATGTGTTTGTCTCAAAACATGCACACGGACCCACAGACACACACACACACACGCAAAAAACACACACTCAGAAAAGCTCCCCTATTCCCTGCGTGAGAGTTTTACTTGTAATCTCAAACTATTTGTGTCTCCTCAGTCTTTTTCACAGCCTCAGAACACAACAAAAGGATCTGAAATAATTTTCAAAAAGACGATGCCATTCTGTTAAGAACGCCAAACCTGGCAAAGTAAAAGGAAACAAAACAAAAAAACCACATAACTGAAGGCCTTATTTCATAACACAACAGCAACAACGACGCATAAAAAGCAAATACTGTTATCGAAGAAGAATCAGAAAGGTGTGTGCGGGAGGAGAACACACAAACAACAATAATGTGATTGATACAATGAAAACAAATGAATCTTTATAAAGTTCACAGTCTTGTAGCTCCCTGTACCAGGGGAGGCGGGTGGGGCTGGGGCTGCAGGGAGGAGGGGGGTGCGGGGTGATGTCGGGTGGGGAGTCCGGATACAATAAACCACTTTTAGATCCAAGTCTCAGATGGATGTTTGCCGAAGAGGAAATATATGATTGACGTCACTTCAGCGGCGGTGAAAAAAAGCTCATCGAATGCACACACACACACTCATACACTGATATGCACAGGGTTGGGAAGCCTTTACTTTCAAGCTCCATTACAGTTTTAATAAATAATTTATCCAAAGGTTTTGATCCCAAATTGATATAATCCAACCGAGTTGTTTTTGGACCCCTTTCAAAAACAGAACCAGAAACTACGAGTCCCTTTTGCAAGTTTCCGCTGCATCTGGGAAACTCTGGAGATTCGGCAAATAAATCCAATTATATATTATTTGTTTAAGAGATGATTTTGATGAAATAATGCCAGAATCATTGTGTTGATCCATGATAGTTCCTGGGCCATTTCAGAGCACTTCCCCCAGACCAAGGAATGAGGATTAGAGCTAGGAATTCAATGTTAACACTTCTTTGGTACCAACCGAAATGTGATTAGATCATTGATTTTGCCATGGTTCTTAAGTCAGAAGGATAGAAATAGGCAAGGTCTTGAGTTCCCTAAAAAAAGGTTCCCAGAAAAGGTTCCGGTGGTGAAAAGGGGCTGTTTGAGGCATTCTGGGGAGTTTTCCAAACATCCATACAATATGAAACTTTGGCTTTGAGTCACATAACTTCCCAACTCTGGATATGTACAGAATTTGTATAGTTTTTTTTAAAGAAAAGCGCAGCTGAAGTGACATCCTGCTTAAAATTTCCCTTCTGGTTTGAGTTCAAAGACGTCACTCCTCGTCTTCCTCCTCTCCTTCGGATGGATGGATGGATGCTTTTGATGGATGGATGAACGCCCCCTGCTGATGGATGTCCTTCAGTCCATCCTTCTCTTGACGTCTTGTGTGACGGGTGGGGTTTGTTGGAGGATGGTGTGGAGGGGAGTTTTGGGGTGGGAGGACTGTTGTGGTGGACGGTGATGATGATGATGATG